>NC_068425.1:38717237-38744680 GCF_023373465.1 Oncorhynchus keta
AAGAGGAGGGGGTCCCTGCCTCTAAAATGAGTCTCTGGGAGAAAGAGGAGGGGGGACCTGTCTCTAAAATGAGTCTCTCTGGAGAACATGACACCAAAGCTAGAGGTAGAGATGATAATATTACTTAAGAACTTATATAGAGTTTATTTCTAAAAACCTTATATCAACAACAACAAAATCGCATGTTATTTTTCATCAGAAACGATGTTATGGGAACCTTCATGTGTCTGTAAAATATTGATGTTCTAAGATTTTAATTCATTGATTTTGTGGATGAATTTTTGTTTTGCAAAAACTATATTGCTGAATGAAATGTTTGTAGCCAGTATATTTGACTGTTATATGTGGTTGTCTCACCAGCACACACACACACACACACACACACACACACACACACACACACATCTTTGCCAGCATACACACACACATCTATATAATTTTGCATGACACATTAATTTTTCCTACTCTTATTTATTGCCTAATATAATTATTAGGCAATAGGGGAATAACGGAATTCGTTAAGACACCAAAGTTTATTGTTCAATTTTCTTTTTTTTCTTTAACGGTCAGGACAGTATGAGTGTAGCCAGACCCTTTTCACTCGCTATCCTTGTTTCATTTTGTGGTTCACCGGATATGTCATCATCCTCGAAGTCGTGTGACAGACAGAACAACCTGCTAGCCTAGTCAAATTAGTCAGAACAGCGAGGTAAGCTACTGATGACTAACCCCATTCTGCGGCCAAATTTGTGTAACCGCAAATTCAAACAAGGCTGCAATGGAAACTAGTGTGACTGTCGACTGTGTTGGCATCAAAATCTGGGATGTTGAACAACGTTTCTATTCAAGCGTTGATTGACATGATAATGGTTTGATAGCATTGATTTGGCTGGAAAGAGGAGAAAGTGTGTTTTACAAGGGTATCCATATTAGAGTTGACCTGGAAGTATCAGTGGTGCCAGGGCAACAACCTCTCCCTCAATGTGAGCAAGACAAGGAGCTGATCGTGGACTACAGGAACAGGCCCCATTAACATCAACGGGTCTGTAGTGGAGCTGGTCGAGAGTTTCAAGTTCCTTTTTGAGGCCACATCACCAACAAACTAACATGGTCCAAACACACCAAGACAGTTGTGAAGAGGGCACAACAAAACCTTTTCCCCTCAGGAGACTAAAAATATTTGTCATGGGTCCCCAGAACCTCAACAGTTCTGCAGCTGTACCATCGAGAGCATCCTGACCGGGTTTATCACTCCCTGGTATGGCAACTGCTCGGCATCTGACCGTAAGGCTCTACAGAGGGTAGTGCGTACGGCCCAGTACATCCCTGAGGCCAAGCTTCCTGCAATCCAGGACCTATATAATAGGTGGTGTCAGAGGAAAGCCCATAAAATTGTCAGAGACTCCAGTCACCCTCGTCATAGACTGTTTTCTGCTACATGACGGCAAGCGGTACCGGAGCGCCAAGTCTAGGACCAAATGGCTCCCTAACAGCTTCTACCCCAAAGTAGTAAGACTGCTGAACAATTAATCAAATGGCTCCCTAACAGCTTCTACCCCCCAAGTAGTAAGACTGCTGAACAATTAATCAAATGGCTCCCTAACAGCTTCTACCCCCAAGCAGTAAGACTGCTGGACAATTAATCAAATGGCTCCCTAACAGTTTCTACCCCCCAAGTAGTAAGACTGCTGAACAATTAATCAAATGGCTCCCTAACAGCTTGTACCCCCCAAGCAGTAAGAAAGGGACAGGACACAGCCCCCGCAGAAGTTCTCTGGCATTAGCAGTATGGAAAGGGACAGGACATAGCCCCCACAGAAGTTCTCTTGCATTAGCAGTATGGAAAGGGACAGGACACAGCCCCCACAGAAGTCCTCTTGCATTAGCAGTATGGAAAGGGACAGGACATAGCCCCCGCAGAAGTTCTCTGGCATTAGCAGTATGGAAAGGGACAGGACATAGCCCCCACAGAAGTTCTCTTGCATTAGCAGTATGGAAAGGGACAGGACACAGCCCCCACAGAAGTCCTCTTGCATTAGCAGTATGGAAAAGGACAGGACATAGCCCCCGCAGAAGTTCTCTTGCATTAGCAGTATAGAAAGGACAGAACATAGCCCCCGCAGAAGTTCTCTTGCATTAGCAGTATAGAAAGGGACAGAACATAGCCCCCGCAGAAGTTCTCTTGCATTAGCAGTATGGAAAGGGACAGGACACAGCCCCCACAGAAGTCCTCTTGCATTAGCAGTATGGAAAGGGACAGGACATAGCCCCTGCAGAAGTTCTCTTGCATTAGCAGTATGGAAAGGGACAGGACACAGCCCCCACAGAAGTCCTCTTGCATTAGCAGTATGGAAAGGGACAGGACATAGCCCCCGCAGAAGTTCTCTTGCATTAGCAGTATAGAAAGGGACAGGACACAGCCCCCGCAGAAGTTGTCTTGCATTAGCAGTATAGAAAGGACAGTGACATAGCCCCACAGAAGTTGTCTTGCATTAGCAGTATAATATAGAAAGGACAGGACACAGCCCCCACAGAAGTCCTCTTGCATTAGCAGTATGGAAAGGGACAGAACATAGCCCCCGCAGAAGTCCTCTTGCATTAGCAGTATGGAAAGGGACAGGACATAGCCCCCACAGAAGTCCTCTTGCATTAGCAGTATGGAAAGGACAGGACATAGACAGAAGTCCTCTCTTGCATTAGCAGTATGGAAAGGACAGGACATAGCCCCCACAGAAGTTCTCTTGCATTAGCAGTATAGAAAGGGACAGAACATAGCCCCCCGCAGAAGTTCTCTTGCATTAGCAGTATGGAAAGGGACAGGACACAGCCCCACAGAAGTCCTCTTGCATTAGCAGTATGGAAAGGGACAGGACATAGCCCCCCAAAGTTCTCTTGCATTAGCAGTATAGAAAGGGACAGGACACAGCCCTCAGTTGTCTTGCATTAGCAGTATAGAAAGGACAGGACATAGCCAGAAGTTGTGGAAAGTAGAAAGGGACAGGACACAGTCCACAGAAGTCCTCTTGCATTAGCAGTATAGAAAGGGACAGACACACCCCCACAGAAGTCCTCTTGCATTAGCAGTATGAAAGGGACAGAACATAGCCCCTCAGAAGTCCTCTTGCATTAGCAGTATGGAAAGGGACAGAACACAGCCATTCAGAAGTCCTCTTGCATTAGCAGTATGGAAAGGACAGAACATAGAACCCGCAGAAGTCCTCTTGAGCAGTATAAAGGACAGAACATAGAAGCAGTCCTCTTGCATTAGCAGTATGAAAGGACAGAACATAGCCCCCGCAGAAGTCCTCTTGCATTAGCAGTATGGAAAGGACAGAACATAGAAAGGGACCCCCGCAGAAGTCCTCTTGCATTAGCAGTATGGAAAGGACAGGACATAGCCCCCACAGAAGTCCTCTTGCATTAGCAGTATGGAAAGGGACAGGACATAGCCCCCACAGAAGTCCTCTTGCATTAGCAGTATGGAAAGGGACAGGACATAGCCCCACAGAAGTCCTCTTGCATTAGCAGTATGGAAAGGACAGGACATAGCCCCCACAGAAGTTCTCTTGCATTAGCAGTATGGAAAGGGACAGAACATAGCCCCCACAGAAGTTCTCTTGTGAGGGGAGTGGTGGTGTAGCCAGGGAGAGAGAACTACACTAATCTTCTGAAATTTCATTCATGGTCTTATGCTGCCATCTATTTGAATTATTCAGCAACTGCAGTAGTACTGAATAAAATACTAAAGTAGTAATTACCAGAATTGAAAATGTTACATTTTCTAATTATTTTTACCACAATCATAAAATAACCATGTTTAACATAACAAACAATGAAACTGACATAAACCAAAAACACCATACATTTAGTTCATTATATATATATATAAAAAACGATTTATTTAGATGGGTGACATTATCTGCCAAAGTAACAGCCCTGTAGACAAAGAAGAGCTCTCCAGTAGGTACCAAAACATTCAAGGATCATTTTCTGAAAAGTGAGGTTTCAAGTTTATCATCTTCCAAAGCAGAATTACTTTCCCATTGTTCCTCAACTGTAGTGTCTGATATAACATGTTGTAGCTCTGAGTTTCTACTTTAATTCACTGTAAAAAAACACCATTCATAATGTTGCTACATAAGACTGAATCTAGCCAGTCAGTAACATTTGACTGTATAAAACCGAGCAGTACTTTTTATTTCTCTGAAAGTGAGGCAGACGTAACATTTTGCAATAAAACATGATTATTTGTCTCTCTGAAATGAAACCACCAAGTGATAGATTTCAAACAAACACATGTCTGTCATTAACCAATCACATGCCATGATTAGCTAGTAAAAAAAACACATCTATCAGTTTTATAATTTCTTTAAACAATAACATCTAATTTACCAACTTTTCTGAAAATGGATATAGCGATTTGGAATGAAACTATTATTATGTTTCCCCATCTGAGCTCAGAGTAGATGAGAGATGTAATGTTTGTCTCTGTTGTGTTGAAGCCCAATCAAGCAGGAGAGACCAGCCTCCCTGTACCCAGCTGTCTGTCCATGAAGAGTGACCAGTCTATGGATAAAATTATAGACTTCAGAGAGGGAGATTATTCTACTGAACAAAGGTAGGAAGAACTCACGAGTCATGGTCAGTGAGTTAAACACAGTCATTTCCCATCTCCCATATTCCCATTTATTCTTGTTGTTTCAAAATCCATAGGCTAATGCTTTTTCCCATTTTCATAGTCCTAAAGCAATTTTAAACAAACACGACATTCCCTCCCTCCCTGTGTGTGTGTGTGTGTGTGTGTGTGTGTGTGTGTGTGTGTGTGTGTGTGTGTGTGTGTGTGTGTGTGTGTGTGTGTGTGTGTGTGTGTGTGTGTGTGTGTGTGTGTGTGTGTGTGTGTGTGTGTGTGTGTGTGTGTGTGCCCTCCCTGGTTGAGGAAATGTAATCTCATGTTTTGTCCACAGAACCGAACAGGAGACAACAGAGTCAGAGATTCTCAGTGGTCAGTCTTCCCAGAGTCATCAAACAGACCTGGCCTCTATATTCAGTGTATGTGGTCCTGTTATGTACAATTGTTTTTGTTTACCTCAAGTAAAGTTGATCTGTCAATCATTCATTAATGTGTTAATGAGAAAGTATTTCTTCTCTTGCTTAAATTATTTACTTAATTTATTTCAGTTGCTTGAAGAGAATTTTATGACATTTGTGAACAACGAGCTGAAGAGGTACAAGAGGATTCTTAGTCCAGAACTCCCAGAAGGCTTTGAGAGTCAGAAGCAGGATAAGGAAGTGGTGGATGCTGAAGATGAGAAGCAGGAGAGCAGTGCCAGAGAGGGAGCTCTGAAGATCACACTGCACGTCCTGAGGAAAATGAACCAGAAGGAGCTTGCTGACACACTGGAAAAAAGTAAGAGCTGTCTGCCTCACGTTAAATGCTGTTTGATAACATTTACATTTACATTTAAGTCATTTAGCAGACGCTCATATCCAGAGCGACTTACAAATTGGTGCATTCACCTTATGACATCCAGTAGAACAGTCACTTTACAATAGTGCATCTAAATCTTAAAGGGGGTGAGAAGGATTACTTATCCTATCCTAGGTATTCCTTAAAGAGGTGGTGTTTCAGGTGTCTCCGGAAGGTGGTGATTGACTCCGCTGTCCTGGCGTCGTGAGGGAGTTTGTTCCACCATTGGGGGGCCAGAGCAGCGAACAGTTTTGACTGGGCTGAGCGGGAACTGTACTTCCTCAGTGGTAGGGAGGCGAGCAGGCCAGAGGTGGATGAACGCAGTGCCCTTGTTTGGGTGTAGGGCCTGATCAGAGCCTGGAGGTACTGAGGTGCCGTTCCCCTCACAGCTCCGTAGGCAAGCACCATGGTCTTGTAGCGGATGCGAGCTTCAACTGGAAGCCAGTGGAGAGAGCGGAGGAGCGGGGTGACGTGAGAGAACTTGGGAAGGTTGAACACCAGACGGGCTGCGGCGTTCTGGATGAGTTGTAGGGGTTTAATGGCACAGGCACGGAGCCCAGCCAACAGCGAGTTGCAGTAATCCAGACGGGAGATGACAAGTGCCTGGATTAGGACCTGCGCCGCTTCCTGTGTGAGGCAGGGTCGTACTCTGCGGATGTTGTAGAGCATGAACCTACAGGAACGGGCCACCGCCTTGATGTTAGTTGAGAACGACAGGGTGTTGTCCAGGATCACGCCAAGGTTCTTAGCGCTCTGGGAGGAGGACACAATGGAGTTGTCAACCGTGATGGCGAGATCATGGAACGGGCAGTCCTTCCCCGGGAGGAAGAGCAGCTCCGTCTTGCCGAGGTTCAGCTTGAGGTGGTGATCCGTCATCCACACTGATATGTCTGCCAGACATGCAGAGATGCGATTCGCCACCTGGTCATCAGAAGGGGGAAAGGAGAAGATTAATTGTGTGTCATCTGCATTGCAATGATAGGAGAGACCATGTGAGGTTATGACAGAGCCAAGTGACTTGGTGTATAGAGAGAATAGGAGAGGGCCTAGAACAGAGCCCTGGGGGACACCAGTGGTCAGAGCGCGTGGTGAGGAGACAGATTCTCGCCACGCCACCTGGTAGGAGCGACCTGTCAGGTAGGACGCAATCCAAGCGTGGGCCACGCCGGAGATGCCCAACTCGGAGAGGGTGGAGAGGAGGATCTGATGGTTCACAGTATCGAAGGCAGCCGATAGGTCTAGAAGGATGAGAGCAGAGGAGAGAGAGTTAGCTTTAGCAGTGCGGAGCGCCTCCGTGATACAGAGAAGAGCAGTCTCAGTTGAATGACTAGTCTTGAAACCTGACTGATTTGGATCGAGAAGGTCATTCAGAGAGAGATAGCGGGAGAGCTGGCCAAGGACGGCACGTTCAAGAGTTTTGGAGAGAAAAGAAAGAAGGGATACTGGTCTGTAGTTGTTGACATCGGAGGGATCGAGTGTGGGTTTTTTCAGAAGGGGTGCAACTCTCGCTCTCTTGAAGATGGAAGGGACGTAGCCAGCGGTCAGGGATGAGTTGATGAGCGAGGTGAGGTAAGGGAGAAGGTCTCCGGAGATGGTCTGGAGAAGAGAGGAGGGGATAGGGTCAAGCGGGCAGGTTGTTGGGCGGCCGGCCGTCACAAGACGCAAGATTTCATCTGGAGAGAGAGGGGAGAAAGAGGTCAGAGCACAGGGTAGGGCAGTGTGAGCAGAACCAGCGGTGCCGTTTGACTTAGCAAACGAGGATCGGATGTCGTTGACCTTCTTTTCAAAATGGTTGACGAAGTCATCTGCAGAGAGGGAGGAGGGGGGAGGGGGAGGAGGATTCAGGAGGGAGGAGAAGGTGGCAAAGAGCTTCCTAGGGTTAGAGGCAGATGCTTGGAATTTAGAGTGGTAGAAAATGGCTTTAGCAGCAGAGACAGGGGAGGAAAATGTAGAGAGGAGGGAGTGAAAGGATGCCAGGTCCGTAGGGAGGCGAGTTTTCCTCCATTTCCGCTCGGCTGCCCGGAGCCCTGTTCTGTGAGCTCGCAATGAGTCGTCGAGCCACGGGGCGGGAGGGGAGGACCGAGCCGGCCTGGAGGATAGGGGACATAGAGAGTCAAAGGATGCAGAAAGGGAGGAGAGGAGGGTTGAGGAGGCAGAATCAGGAGATAGGTTGGAGAAGGTTTGAGCAGAGGGAAGAGATGACAGGATGGAAGAGGAGAGAGTAGCGGGGGAGAGAGAGCAAAGGTTGGGACGGCGCGATACCATCCGAGTAGGGGCAGTGTGGGAGGTGTTGGATGAGAGCGAGAGGGAAAAGGATACAAGGTAGTGGTCGGAGACTTGGAGGGGAGTTGCAATGAGGTTAGTGGAAGAACAGCATCTAGTAAAGATGAGGTCGAGCGTATTGCCTGCCTTGTGAGTAGGGGGAAGGTGAGAGGGTGTTGTCAAAAGAGGAGAGGAGTGGAAAGAAGGAGGCAGAGAGGAATGAGTCAAAGGTAGACGTGGGGAGGTTAAAGTCGCCCAGCACTGTGAGAGGTGAGCCGTCCTCAGGAAAGGAGCTTATCAAGGTATCAAGCTCATTGATGAACTCTCCGAGTGAACCTGGAGGGCGATAAATGATAAGGATGTTAAGCTTGAAAGGGCTGGTAACTGTGACAGCATGGAATTCAAAGGAGGCGATAGACAGATGGGTAAGGGGAGAAAGAGAGAATGACCACTTGGGAGAGATGAGGATCCCGGTGCCACCACCCCGCTGACCAGAATCTCTCGGGGTGTGCGAGAACACGTGGGCGGACGAAGAGAGAGCAGTAGGAGTAGCAGTGTTGTCTGTGGTGATCCATGTTTCCGTCAGTGCCAAGAAGTCGAGGGACTGGAGGGTGGCATAGGCTGAGATGAACTCTGCCTTGTTGGCCGCAGATCGGCAGTTCCAGAGGCTACCGGAGACCTGGAACTCCACGTGGGTCGTGCGCGCTGGGACCACCAGATTAGGGTGGCCGCGGCCACGCGGTGTGGAGCGTTTGTATGGTCTGTGCAGAGAGGAGAGAACAGGGATAGACAGACACATAGTTGACAGGCTACAGAAGAGGCTACGCTAATGCAAAGGAGATTGGAATGACAAGTGGACTACACGTCTCGAATGTTCAGAAAGTTAAGCTTACGTAGCAAGAATCTTATTGACTAAAATGATTCAAATGATACAGTACTGCTGAAGTAGGCTAGCTGGCAGTGGCTGCGTTGTTGACACTACACTAATCAAGTCGTTCCGTTGAGTGTAATAGTTTCTGCAGTGCTGCTATTCGGGGGCTAGCTGGCTAGCTAGCAGTGTTGTTTACGTTACGTTGCGTTAAAAGAACGACAATAGCTGGCTAGCTAACCTAGAAAATCGCTCTAGACTACACAATTATCTTTGATACAAAGACGGCTATGTAGGAGCTAGCTACGATCAAACAAATCAAACCGTTGTACTGTAATGAAATGAAATGAAATGAAAATGTGATACTACCTGTGAATGCGACCGGGTTGTTGAGTCCTATTCGGTAGACGTTGGCTAGCTGTCGGCTAGCTGTTGGCTAGCTGTCGGCTAGCTGTTGGCTAGCTGTCGGCTAGCTGTTGGCTAGCTGTTGGCTAGCTGTTGGCTAGCTAGCAGAGTCTCCTACGTTAAGGACGACAAATAGCTGGCTAGCTAACCTCGGTAAGTTAAGATAATCACTCTAAGACTACACACTCTAAACTACACAATTATCTTGGATACGAAGACAGCAAGACAGCTATGTAGCTAGCTAACACTACACTAATCAAGTCGTTCAGTTGAGTGTAATAGTTACTACAGTGCTGCTAATCGGTGGGCGTTTGCTAGCTGGCTAGCTGCTGGGCAAATAGCAGTGATAACAAACATTTAAAAGCTGAAGCTAAATTACAGCTAAAGTAGTCGTGTAACACAATTATATTGTAGAAGCCTTAACACAACACCTAGTGACCTCATCAAGTAGCAGCAGGGATGTGTTGATTAACTTAGACAGGAGAGACAGAGGAGAGAGAGAGAGACAGAGGAGAAAAAGAGGACAGACAGAGAAAGACAGTGATAGAGAGACAACATTTATGATACTGTCTGCAATATGAATAATAATAATATAATCAGTCACTCCAGTGTGTAATGCATTATGAAATCATGTACACATTAATACAGGCAGTTAAGAGAATAATGTATTATAATGTACACCTTATAACACAGTCCTACAGTATTAAAACAGACGTAATATTAATATCCTCTGTGTTATTTCTTCATTCAGATGAGCTTGCTGTGATTTGCCAACGTGAACTCAAATCTAATCTAGAGAAGAATTTTCAATGTGTATTTGAGGGGGTCGCTAAACAAGGAAACCCAACACTTCTCAATAAGATCTACACAGAGCTCTACATCACAGAGGGTGGAGCAGGAGAGGTCAATAATGAACATGAGCTGAGACAGATTGAGACAACAACCAGGAAACAAGCAAGACCAGAGACTGCAATCAAATGTAATGACATCTTCAAACCCTTAACTGGACAAGACAAAATTATCAGAACTGTGCTGACAAAGGGAGTCGCTGGCATTGGAAAAACAGTCTCTGTGCAGAAGTTCATCCTGGACTGGGCTGAAGGAAAAGCAAATCAGGATGTCCAATTTGTATTTTCATTCCCTTTTCGGGAGCTGAATTTGATGAAAGAGGACAAACACACTTTGATTGAACTTCTCAATCACTTCTCAATGGAAACCAAACAATCAAGAATCTCCAACTACGACAAGTACAAAGTTCTGTTCATCTTTGATGGTCTGGATGAGTGCCGACTGCCCCTAGACTTCCAGAACAACAAGATCTGTTGGGACGTCACAGAGTCAACCTCAGTGGATGTTCTGCTGACAAATCTCATCAAGGGAAACCTGCTTCCCTCTGCTCTCCTCTGGATAACTACCCGACCTGCAGCAGCCAATCAGATCCCCCCTGAGTGTGTTGACCAGGTGACAGAGGTACGAGGGTTCAATGACCCACAGAAGGAGGAGTACTTCAGGAAGAGATTCAGTGATGAGGACCTGGCCAGCAGAATCATCTCACACATAAAGACATCAAAGAGCCTCCACATCATGTGCCACATTCCAGTCTTTTGTTGGATTTCTGCAACAGTCCTTGAAGACATGCTGAAACATAAGAGAGAAGAGATGCCCAAGACTCTGACTGAGATGTACACACACCTTGTGGTGTTTCATACCAAACAGAAGAATGAAAAGTATCTTGGGAAAGAAGTGAGGGGTCCAGACTGGAATAAAGACAGCATTTTGTCACTGGGAAAAATGGCTTTTCAACAGCTTGTGAAGGGCAATCTGATTTTCTATGAAGAAGACCTGAAAGAGTCTGGCATTGATGTCAATGAAGCCTCAGTGTACTCAGGATTGTGCACACAGCTCTTTAAAGAGGAATGTGGGCTGTACCAGGACAAGGTGTACTGCTTCGTGCATCTGAGCATTCAGGAGTTTCTGGCTGCTGTATATGTGTTCCTCTCATTCAGCAACAACAATGACAATCTAATGGCCGAACCTCAAACAACATCCAGCAACGATTGTCTACTGAAGACAGAAGTTACTGTCTACAAGAGCGCTGTGGATAAAGCCTTACAAAGTGAGACGGGAAACCTGGACCTTTTCCTCCGCTTCCTTCTGGGCCTCTCACTGGAGTCCAATCAGAAGCACTTACGAGGTCTACTGACAACGATAGGAAGCAGTTCACAGAGCCATGAAGAAACAGTCAAGTACATCAAGGAGAAGATCAGGGAGAATCCCTCTCCAGAGAGGTGCATCAATCTGTTCCACTGTCTGAATGAACTGAATGACCATTCTCTAGTGGAGGAGATCCAAAGCTACCTGAGATCAGGAAGTGTCTCCAGTGATGAACTCTTACCTTCACAGTGGTCAGCTCTGGTCTTTGTGTTGCTGACTTCAGAAAAGGAGCTGGATGTGTTTGACCTGAAGAAATACTCCAGATCAGAGGAAGGTCTTCTGAGGCTGCTGCCAGTGGTCAAAGTCTCCAGAGCTGCTCTGTGAGTAAATACAAATACATTTAAGTACTAATCATCAGGAAGAAATATTCACTTTATTCAGAAAAATATATTGAATCAATGCATTGGTGTTCACATTGTATAACAATACTGCAATTTAGGGAGACGGAAGGTAAATCTATATGTTGTTTGGTAGAATAAACCTAATGCATCTGTCATTGTCCTTCTACACTACTGGTTTTAAATTAACAGTGTGTTTGTGAAATCATGATGATCTCTTTATCAGGCTGTCAGGCTGTGGAGTCACAGAGGAAGGCTGTGCTTCTCTGGTCTCAGCTCTGAAGTCAAACCCCTCACACCTGAGAGAGCTGGATCTGAGTAACAATGACCTGAAGGATTCAGGAGTGAAGCTGCTCTCTGCTGGACTGGGGAATCCCCACTGTAAACTGGAGACTCTGAGGTCAGTATTCCTGTAGTTGGTCAACAAGTGATAACTGTTCACTAGTTCCACATGTGTTTACCAGACACACATAGTCCTCACCATATGTGTTTGGACAGTGAAGCTTACAGGTTTAAATTTGTCTCAATGCTCCAGCATTTAGGATTTGAGATATTATGTTTCATATTAGGCGGCAGTACAGAATGTCTCCTTTGTTTTTAAGGTACTCATAAAAATATGTTTTAGCTTTTAGAAAAGAAACCACTTCATGGACCTAGTTCTCCCATTTGAAGAAGTACTCAAAGTGTATTTTTTAAAGCATCAGAGGTGAAGGTCTGGTCAGTCTACTCAGATATTTGTACAATACATTTCTCTCTCTTCAAGCAATATTATGATCATTTCTAATAATGATACATTCATTCATTTATGAATAGATATGGCAGGTTTCAGGACACTGATGTATCTGAATATGTTGAGAAATATATACTGCCACTATTTTCACTACCAAAGAATAGCAGTGTGGTTTTAATATGATTTTACTATTTGCAGGCTGTCAGGCTGTCAAGTCACAGAGGAAGGCTGTGCTTCTCTGGTCTCAGCTCTGAAGGCAAATCCCTCACACCTGAGAGAGATGGATCTGAGTAACAATGACCTGAAGGATTCAGGAGTGAAGCTGCTCTCTGCTGGACTGGGGAATCCCCACTGTAAACTGGAGACTCTGAGGTCAGTATTCCTGTAGTTGGTCAACAAGTGATAACTGTTCACCAGATCCACAAGTGTTTACCAGGCACATAGTCCACATCATATGTGTGTTTACAGTGAAGTTTACAGTTTTAAATTTGGTGCTATGCTCCAGCATTTAGGATTTGAGATCAAATGTTTCACATTAGACGACAGTACAGAATGTCACCTTTTAATTAGAGGTTAATGGTGAGAGGTTAGAATGTCACCTTTAATTAGAGGTTAATGGTGAGAGGTTAGAATGTCACCTTTAATTAGAGGTTAATGGTGAGAGGTTAGAATGTCACCTTTAATTAGAGGTTAATGGTGAGAGGTTAGAATGTCACCTTTAATTAGAGGTTAATGGTGAGAGGTTAGAATGTCACCTTTAATTAGAGGTTAATGGTGAGAGGTTAGAATGTCACCTTTAATTAGAGGTTAATGGTGAGAGGTTAGAATGTCACCTTTAATTAGAGGTTAATGGTGAGAGGTTAGAATGTCACCTTTTAATTAGAGGTTAATGGTGAGAGGTTAGAATGTCACCTTTAATTAGAGGTTAATGGTGAGAGGTTAGAATGTCACCTTTAATTAGAGGTTAATGGTGAGAGGTTAGAATGTCACCTTTAATTAGAGGTTAATGGTGAGAGGTTAGAATGTCACCTTTAATTAGAGGTTAATGGTGAGAGGTTAGAATGTCACCTTTAATTAGAGGTTAATGGTGAGAGGTTAGAATGTCACCTTTAATTAGAGGTTAATGGTGAGAGGTTAGAATGTCACCTTTAATTAGAGGTTAATGGTGAGAGGTTAGAATGTCACCTTTTTAATTAGAGGTTAATGGTGAGAGGTTAGAATGTCACCTTTTAGAGGTTTGGTGAGAGGTTTGTCACCTTTAATTGGTGAGAGGTTAGAATGTCACCTTTAATTAGAGGTTAATGGTGAGAGAATGTCACCTTTAATTAGAGGTTAATGGTGAGAGGTTAGAATGTCACCTTTAATTAGAGGTTAATGGTGAGAGGTTAGAATGTCACCTTTAATTAGAGGTTAATGGTGAGAGGTTAGAATGTCACCTTTAATTAGAGGTTAATGGTGAGAGGTTAGAATGTCACCTTTAATTAGAGGTTAATGGTGAGAGGTTAGAATGTCACCTTTAATTAGAGGTTAATGGTGAGAGGTTAGAATGTCACCTTTAATTAGAGGTTAATGGTGAGAGGTTAGAATGTCACCTTTAATTAGAGGTTAATGGTGAGAGGTTAGTATGTTTTGTTGTAGCCTCTGTAACTCTCTCACTCGTTATTATTAATGATTAACTCATGATCTTTCTCAAGTCACAGGCTTGATGTAGTCATTGCGTTCCAAGAATATGGGACCAAATACAATTATTTTGACTACTTGAATACACTATAAGTGAATTGGTCAGAATACTTATGACTTCTTCAAATAGGGGGACTAGATACATAAAGTGCTTTCATTTATAAACTGTGAAACAGATATGTATGAAAATAGCCTCAAATTAAAGGTGACATTATATACTGTCACCTCATGTGAAACATTAGACCTCAAATCCAAAATGTTGGAGTACAGATCCACATTTAAAATGTTATCTTCACTGTCAAAATAGATATGTACTGAGTATACAGTCCACACCAATCTAAATCTGATACCTCACTGTCTGTCTTTTAACCGATACTGCTTTTTAAACTGGTCTGGTCAGTCTACTCAAATATGTGAATGTTAGGAATTTTATGAATAATGACTAAACAATATTTACATTTAAATAGAACTATAACTAATTAAACTCTACCCTGTTTTACAATATCTGATTAATAATGTTAGTTCCTAAGAAAGAGGTTATGTAGCATGGATATTGGGTAATTGGAAATGATAACCTTTGTGTAGGAAGGAATGTATGTGTGTGTGTCTAAAGTAAGCAAAGAGGGTCATTAACCTATGTTTGAACCAACTCAGCTATAACTCTGTGGCGATCAAATAAGACAGCGAGAGCCCCTCCAGGTTTTCCATATCTGGAACTGTCTGCTAAGTGGTAATAAACTATGGTGAGACTTCAGGAGTTAATCAAGATATAGTGTGTCAGGTATTTGCGCTAGGGATTTGGAATTAAATGTTGAACCTGCTTTGTCTTGGTCTAGAGGAGGAGATACATTTTATAACCTATGACGTCATATGTGATATATAAGCTGTTGTACATGGTTCTATGATCAGCGCTCTCGAGAATAAATGCTATTGGCTAATTTTGATAGACTGGTCTCTGTCTATTTTATGCAAATGACGATCTTACAAATTCTTAGAAACAGACAGTGATTTAAATTGAATTGGTTATTGAATATATATAGGAATTGTTCAATTCCTTTGACAGTGAACTACACATTTGTCTCTCTTCAAGCAATATTATGATCATTTCTAATAATGATACATTCATTTCTGAATAGATATGGCAGGTTTCAGGACACTGATATCTGAATGTGTTGAAAAAATATGCTGCCACTATTTTCAACACCAAAGAATAGCAGTGTGTTTTTAATATGATTTTACTCTTTGCAGGCTGTCAGGCTGTCTAGTCACAGAGGAAGGCTGTGGTTCTCTGGTCTCAGCTCTGAAGTCAAACCCCTCACACCTGAGAGAGCTGGATCTGAGTAACAATGACCTGAAGGATTCAGGAGTGGAGCTGCTCTCTGCTGGACTGGGGAATCCCTACTGTAAACTGGAGACTCTGAGGTCAGTATTCCTGTAGTTGGTCAACAAGAGGGGGAGATCAAGCTGATCATAACTGTTATAGGCCTATTTCTATTTTGCTCTGTTCTTCAAAACTGTTGGTAAAACTTGTCAGTTATCAAATTACTGGTATTCTCTCTGGAATACAATCTAGTTTCTACTCAGGTTATGGATTTGTTACTCCAACCTTCCTTAAAGGACCTCAATGATGTCACCAATGGCCCTGATTAATAACAATGTTGTGATGCTATTTTTATTGTCTTGGCCAAAGCTTTTGATAAGGTAGACAATTCCATTCTTGAGGGCCGGCTAAGGAGTATCTCTGAGGGGTCTTTGGCCTGGTTTGCTAACAACATCTCTCAGAGTGCAGTGTATAAAGTCAGAAAGAGGCTTGATCCTAGACCCCACGCTCTTCTCAATTTACATCAACAACATAGCTCAGGCAGTAGGGAGCTCTCTCATCCATGTATATGCTCTATATACAGTCTTATACTCAGCTGGCCCCTCACCAGATTTTGTGTGAAACGCTCTACAACAATGCTTTCTTAGTGTTTAACAAGCTTTCTCTGTCCATAACGTTGTTCTGAACACCTCCTGAACACCTCATGTGGTTTGGTAAGAAGAATGCCCCTCACCCCACAGGTGTAATTACTACCTCTGAGAAGAATGCCCCTCACCCCACAGGTGTGATTACTACCTCTGAGGGTTTAGAGCTTGAGGTAGCCACATCATACAAGTACTTGGGAGTTTGGCTAGACAGTAAACTGTCCTCTCAGCACATATCAAAGCTGCAGGCTAAAGTTAAATCTAGACCAATAATGTTTTTACCATGTTTTGTGCTGCTACCATGTTGTGCTGCTGCCATGGTGTGCTGCTGCCATGGTGTGTTGCTACTATGTTGTTGTCATGTTGTGTTGCTACCATGCTGTGTTGTCATGTTGTGTTGCTACTATGTTGTTGTCATGTTGTGTTGCTACCATGCTGTGTTGTCATGTGTTGCTGCCTTGCTATGTTGTTGTCTTAGGTCTCTCTTTATGTAGTGTTGCGTTGTCTCTCTTGTCATGATGTGTGTTTGGTCCTATATTTATATTTATTTTTAATCCCAGCCCCCGTCCCCGCAGGAGGCCTTTTGCCTTTTAGTAGGCCGTCTTTGTAAATAAGATTTTGTTCTTGATAACTGACTTGTCTTGTTAACCTTTTGCGTGTAGGGGGCAGTATTTTCGTTTTTGGCTAAAAAACATACCCATTTGAAACTGCTTATTGCTCAGTCCCAGTGTTGTGGTGTCTCTCTTTTCCTGATGTATGTTTGTCTTATATACATATATATATATATATTGTTTTTAATTAAAAAAATTATAATAATTTAATCCCAGCAGGAGGCCTTTTGCCTTTTGGTAGGCCGTCGTTGTAAATAAGAGTTGGTTCTTAATTGCCTGTTCAGGGGCAGAACGACAGATTTGTACCTTGTCAGCTCGGGGGATTTGAATTTGCCACCTTTTGGTTAGTAGTCCAACGCTCTAACCACTAGGCTACCCTGCCACCTCTACACTTTAACCACTAGGTTACCCTGCCACCTCTACACTCTAACCACTAGGTTACCCTGCCACCTCTACACTCTAACCACTAGGCTACCCTGCCACCTCTACACTCTAACCACTAGGCTACGCTGCCGCCTCTACAGTCTAACCACTAGGCTACCCTGCCACCTCTACACTCTAACCACTAGGCTACGCTGCCGCCTCTACAGTCTAACCACTAGGCTACCCTGCCACCTCTACACTCTAACCACTAGGCTACGCTGCCGCCTCTACAGTCTAACCACTAGGCTACCCTGCCACCTCTACACTCTAACCACTAGGCTACGCTGCCGCCTCTACAGTCTAACCACTAGGCTACCCTGCCACCTCTACACTCTAACCACTAGGCTACCCTGCCACCTCTACACTCTAACCACTAGGCTACCCTGCCACCTCTACACTCTAACCACTAGGCTACCCTGCCACCTCTACACTCTAACCACTAGGCTACCCTGCCACCTCTACACTCTAACCACTAGGCTACCCTGCCACCTCTACACTCTAACCACTAGGTTACCCTGCCACCTCTACACTCTAACCACTAGGTTACCCTGCCACCTCTACACTCTAACCACTAGGCTACCCTGCCACCTCTACACTCTAACCACTAGGCTACCCTGCCACCTCTACGCTCTAACCACTAGGCTACCCTGCCACCTCTACACTCTAACCACTAGGCTACCCTGCCACCTCTACGCTCTAACCACTAGGTTACCCTGCCACCTCTACACTCTAACCACTAGGCTACCCTGCCACCTCTACACTCTAACCACTAGGTTACCCTGCCACCTCTACACTCTAACCACTAGGCTACCCTGCCACCTCTACACTCTAACCACTAGGCTACCCTGCCACCTCTACACTCTAACCACTAGGCTACCCTGCCACCTCTACACTCTAACCACTAGGCTACCCTGCCACCTCTACACTCTAACCACTAGGCTACCCTGCCACCTCTACACTCTAACCACTAGGCTACCCTGCCACCTCTACACTCTAACCACTAGGCTACCCTGCCACCTCTACACTCTAACCACTAGGCTACCCTGCCACCTCTACACTCTAACCACTAGGCTACCCTGCCACCCCATATGGTAATGGTGAGAGGTTAGCATGTTTTGTTGTAGCCTCTGTAACTTTCTTATTCATCATTTCTCATGACTGATTCATGATTTTTCTTAATCAGGGAATCATCATGATTCATTTAGTAGTGTTTAGAAACATGTTATCTACTCACTTAGACAGAAGATTAATCCAGTCACCATCCACCATTTAGTTACTATTGGGCAAAACACAACCCCAAACACAACCCCAAACACAACCCCAAACACAACCCAAACACAACCCCAAACACAACCCCAAACACAACCCCAAACACAACCCCAAACGCAACCCCAAACGCAACCCAAAACACAACCCCAAACACAACCCCAAACACAACCCCAAAACACAACCCCAAACACAACCCAAAACACAACCCCAAAACACAACCCCAAACACAACCCCAAAACACAACCAAAACACAACCAAAATGCAAAATCAACCAACGAGTTTAAATACTAAACGTTTTACAACTTTAATACATGAAAAGTGAATTGGTCAGAAAACATCACTTCTTCAAATAGGGGGATTAGTAATATGATATGATTTGACTCTTTGCAGGCTGTCAGGCTGTCTAGTCACAGAGGAAGGCTGTGCTTCTCTGGTCTCAGCTCTGAGGTCAAACCCCTCACACCTGAGAGAACTGGACCTGAGCTACAATCACCCAGGAGACTCAGGAGTCAGACTGCTCTCTGCTGGACTGGAGGATCCACACTGCAGACTGGAGAAACTCAAGTATGTAGAGGGTTTATGTCAATGTTCATATCAGACATGTTTGAGTAATCAGGCTAGTTAAGGCAAACATTCTTACCACCACGTGGACAAAGTGTGCGTGAGTGAGTGAGTGAGTGAGTGAGTGAGTGAGTGAGTGAGTGAGTGAGTGAGTGAGTGAGTGAGTGAGTGAGTTCACGTGTATCCCTCAATGACTGTCTGTTCTTCTGCTTACCGCTACAGTGTGGAACATGGTGGAGAGTACACAATGAAACCTGGGCTTAGAAAATGTGAGTGTTGACTGCTGTGAAGAATTTGACTAAGAATAAGTCTTAATTCAAGTTAAGTGAAAGACCACCATCATTAATTACTTGGACATATTAAATATCAGCTGTAGTTCTACAGAATCAGAAATCAGGGACACCAAAGTTTATAAAGAGTTGCTTTGACAATGTGTGTGTCTGTGTATGTGTGTGGCGTGTTCGTGTTACATTAGAAATGTGTAAGTGTTCATGCATGCATCCTGGTGTGTGTGTGTGTGTGTGTGTGTGTGTGTGTGTGTGTGTGTGTGTGTGTGTGTGTGTGTGTGTGTGTGTGTGTGTGTGTGTGTGTGTGTGTGTGTGTGTGTGTGTGTGTGTGTGTAATTAATGGGAATAAGTGTGTTTTATATTACCATACAGTATAACAGTTGATCAATCAAAAGTCTCAAGTTACCTTAACATCTCCTTTTGATACCTAGAAACATCTACATTAAATTAATTTGTGAAAGGTGACTTAACATTCTAATGTGGCCTCCCAGGTGGCACAGCTGGCGCTGCAGTACAGCGCCCTTAACCACTGTGCCATCAGAGACTCTGGGTTCGCGCCCAGGCTCTGCCTGTAACCGGCCGCGACCGGGAGGTCCGTGGGGCGATGCACAATTGGCCTAGCGTCGTCCGGGTTAGGGAGGGTTTTGGCCGGTAGGGATATCCTTGTCTCATCGCGCACTAGCGACTCCTGTGGCGGGCTGGGCGCAGTGCGCGCTAACCAAGGTTGCCAGGTGCAGAGTGTTTCCTCCGACACATTGGTGCGGCTGGCTTCCGGGTTGGATGCGCGCTGTGTTAAGAAGCAGTGCGGTTTGGTTGGGTTGTGTATCGGAGGACGCATGACCTTCAACCTTTGTCTCTCCCGTACGGGAGTTGTAGCGATGAGACAAGATAGTAGCTACTAAACAATTTATACCACGAAATTGGAGAGAAAGAGGGGGTAAAGAAATAAATAAAAAACATTCTAATGTGAATGATGATGATTTCTAACATTGTGTCTGGTTTCATCCATCAGATGTCTGTGATCTCACACTGGACCCAAACACAGTAAACAGACTCCTCACTCTGTCTGAGGAGAACAGAAAGGTGACATGTGGGAGAAAGAGGCAGCCGTATCCTGATCACCCAGAGAGATTTGAGGACTGTAGACAGGTGCTGTGTAGAGAGCGTCTGACTGGGCGCTGTTACTGGGAGGTAGAGTGGAGTGGGGGATGGCCGGTTATAGGAGTGACATATAAAGGAATCAACAGGAGAGGAGGGGGTAAGGTCTGTGGACTTGGATGGAATGACAAGTCCTGGAGTCTGTTCTGCTCTGACAACAGTTACACTGCCAGGCACAATTGTAATACCACTCTCATAGACGTCCCTTCCTCCAGCTCCCACAGAGTAGGAGTGTATCTGGACTGGCCAGCCGGCACTCTGTCCTTCTACAGAGTCTCCTCTGACACACTGACCCACCTGTACACATTCACCTCCACATTCACTGAGCCCCTCTTTCCAGGGTTTTGGGTTTATGATGACTCTTCAGTGTCCCTAATCAAACACAACACAATATTTTAATAAAATATCAAATAAGAATATAAATAGATAAATATATAACTCTGTGTCACACACACTGGAAACACACACACACACACTGGACACACACACTGGACACACACACAGACACCCATACTGGACACACACTGGGCACACACAGACACAAACTGGACACACACACGCAAACACACTGGGGACACACACACACAGGACACCCACACACACACACAAGAAGCACACACACACACACACACACACACACACACACACACACACACACACACACTGGACACACACACTGGACATAAACTGGACACACACCCGACACACACACACTGGACGGACACACACACTGGACACACACACACACACACACACAAACAGACACTGGACACCCACACAGGACACACACACACCTTGTACACACACACATACACTGAATACACACACCAGTTTGGGCCAGTTTATTCCTGTAAATACACTGACCAAAAATAAGAGTGGCCCATGGTGGTGGAGGGGTTATGGTATGGTGTTTACTGATGTCAACGTTGTGAACAGAGGTCCCCATGGTGGTGGAGGGGTTATGGTATGGTGTTTACTGATGTCAACGTTGTGAACAGAGTGGCCCCATGGTGGTGGAGGGGTTATGGTATGGTGTTTGCTGATGTCAACGTTGTGAACAGAGGTCCCCATGGTGACGGTGGGGTTATGGTATGGTGTTTACTGATGTCAACGTTGTGAACAGAGTGGCCCATGGTGACGGAGGGGTTATGGTATGGTGTTTACTGATGTAAACGTTGTGAACAGAGTGGCCCATGGTGGTGGAGGGGTTATGGTATGGTGTTTACTGATGTAAACGTTGTGAACAGAGTGCCCCATGGTGGTGGAGGGGTTATGGTATGGTGTTTGCTGATGTAAACGTTGTGAACAGAGTGGCTCATGGTGGTGGAGGGGTTATGGTATGGTGTTTGCTGATGTCAACGTTGTGAACAGAGTGGCTCATGGTGACGGAGGGGTTATGGTATGGTGTTTGCTGATGTAAACGTTGTGAACAGAGTGCCCCATGGTGGTGGAGGGGTTATGGTATGGTGTTTACTGATGTAAACGTTGTGAACAGAGTGCCCCATGGTGGTGGAGGGGTTATGGTATGGTGTTTGCTGATGTAAACGTTGTGAACAGAGGTCCCCATGGTGGTGGAGGGGTTATGGTATGGTGTTTACTGATGTAAACGTTGTGAACAGAGTGCCCCATGGTGGTGGAGGGGTTATGGTATGGTGTTTGCTGATGTAAACGTTGTGAACAGAGTGGCTCATGGTGGTGGAGGGGTTATGGTATGGTGTTTGCTGATGTCAACGTTGTGAACAGAGGTCCCCATGGTGGTGGAGGGGTTATGGTATGGTGTTTGCTGATGTCAACGTTGTGAACAGAGTGGCCCCATGGTGGTGGAGGGGTTATGGTATGGTGTTTGCTGATGTCAACGTTGTGAACAGAGTGGCCCATGGTGGTGGAGGGGTTATGGTATGGTGTTTGCTGATGTAAACGTTGTGAACAGAGGTCCCCATGGTGATGGAGGGGTTATGGTATGGTGTTTACTGATGTAAACGTTGTGAACAGAGGTCCCCATGGTGGTGGAGGGGTTATGGTATGGTGTTTGCTGATGTAAACGTTGTGAACAGAGTGCCCCATGGTGGTGGAGGGGTTATGGTATGGTGTTTGCTGATGTAAACGTTGTGAACAGAGTGGCTCATGGTGGTGGAGGGGTTATGGTATGGTGTTTGCTGATGTCAACGTTGTGAACAGAGTGGCCCCATGGTGACGGAGGGGTTATGGTATGGTGTTTGCTGATGTCAACGTTGTGAACAGAGTGGCCCCATGGTGGTGGAGGGGTTATGGTATGGTGTTTGCTGATGTCAACGTTGTGAACAGAGTGGCTCATGGTGGTGGAGGGGTTATGGTATGGTGTTTGCTGATGTAAACGTTGTGAACAGAGTGGCCCCATGGTGACGGAGGGGTTATGGTATGGTGTTTGCTGATGTAAACGTTGTGAACAGAGTGGCCCCATGGTGGTGGAGGGGTTATGATATGGGGAATCATAAACCACGGACAATGAACACAATCGCAATTTATATGCACAGAGATACCATGATGAGAACCCATTATCGTATCATTCCTCCGCCTCCATCACCTCATGTGTCAGCATGATAATGCACGGCCCGATCGATGTCGCAAGGATCTATACACAATTCCTGGAGGCTGAAAAAATGTAATATATTTTCCATGGCCTGAGAACTCACCAGATATGTCAGCCGTTGAGCATGTTTGGGATGCTCTGGACAGACGTGTACGACAGCGTGTTCCAGGTCCTGACAATATCCAGCAACTTTGCACAGCCATTGAAGAGGAGTGGGACAGCGTTCCTCAGGCCACAACCAACAGCCTGATCAACTCTATGTGAAGGAGATGTGTCGCAATGCATGAGGCAATGATGATCACACCAGATACTGACTGGTTTTCTGATCCACAATACTACTTGTTTACTAAGGTATCTGTGACCAATAGATGCATGTCTGTATTCCCAGTCATGTTAAATTCGTAGATTAAGGCCTAATGAATTTATTTTATTACTCGGTAAAATCTTTGAAATTGTTGCCTGTTGCGTTTAGATTTTAGATCAGTATAATACAAATGAGCAGTTTAAAATGTTTTATGTTTATGATGTTAGTAACACTAAGTAATTCCATACTTTCACTAAAGATATAAAGTCACTTTATATTGACAGATGCCTCATGTCAATGTTCTGGATTTTGATGAAAGGAAATTCCATATAACTGGACAGGACTTTGTTATGGCATCTTCTGATTGGGTGTCTCAGGTCAGGACTTTGTTATGGCATCTTCTGATTGGGTGTCTCAGGTCAGGACTTTGTTATGCCATCTTCTGATTGGGTGTCTCAGGTCAGGACTTTGTTATGGCATCTTCTGTTTGGGTGTCTCAGGTCAGGACTTTGTTATGGCATCTTCTGATTGGGTGTTTCAGGTCAGGACTTTGTTATGGCATCTTCTGATTGGGTGTCTCAGGTCAGGACTTTGTTATGGCATCTTCTGATTGGGTGTCTCAGGTCAGGACTTTGTTATGGCATCTTCTGATTGGGTGTCTCAGGTCAGGACTTTGCTATGGCATCTTCTGATTGGGTGTCTCAGGTCAGGACTTTGTTATGGCATCTTCTGATTGGGTGTCTCAGGTCAGGACTTTGTTATGGTATCTTCTGTTTGGGTGTCTCAGGTCAGGACTTTGCTATGGCATCTTCTGATTGGGTGTCTCAGGTCAGGACTTTGTTATGGCATCTTCTGTTTGGGTGTCTCAGGTCAGGACTTTGCTATGGCATCTTCTGTTTGGGTGTCTCAGGTCAGGACTTTGCTATGGCATCTTCTGTTTGGGTGTCTCAGGTCAGGACTTTGCTATGGCATCTTCTGTTTGGGTGTCTCAGGTCAGGACTTTGTTATGCCATCTTCTAATTGGGTGTCTCAGGTCAGGACTTTGCTATGGCATCTTCTGTTTGGGTGTCTCAGGTCAGGACTTTGCTATGGCATCTTCTGTTTGGGTGTCTCAGGTCAGGTCTGAGCCATAATCAGAATGTGTCTCTGTCTCAGCCCTGCCATTTCTACCTGTCCTGATCTAGTGTTTGACCCCTGACCTCCTCATACCGTCTCACTGTCCATGTCTGCTTTCAGCTCCCACCTCTACTTCACTGTGTTATAATGGACCTTATGCTTGTTATGTCACCTCTGTAACCAGTTAAGAAACATACTGACCTTTCTGACTCTATCCCATGGTCCTACTTCACTGTGTTATAATGGACCTTATGCTTGTTATGTCACCTCTGTAACCAGTTAAGAAACATACTGACCTTTCTGACCCTGTCCCATGGTCCTACTTCACTGTGTTATAATGGACCTTATGCTTGTTATGTCACCTCTGTAACCAGTTAAGAAACATACTGACCTTTCTGACCCTGTCCCATGGTCCTACTTCACTGTGTTATAATGGACCTTATGCTTGTTATGTCACCTCTGTAACCAGTTAAGAAACATACTGACCTTTCTGACCCTGTCCCATGGTCCTACTTCACTGTGTTATAATGGACCTTATGCTTGTTATGTCACCTCTGTAACCAGTTAAGAAACATACTGACCTTTCTGACCCTGTCCCATGGTCCTACTTCACTGTGTTATAATGGACCTTATGCTTGTTATGTCACCTCTGTAACCAGTTAAGAAACATACTGACCTTTCTGACCCTGTCCCATGGTCCTACTTCACTGTGTTATAATGGACCTTATGCTTGTTATGTCACCTCTGTAACCAGTTAAGAAACATACTGACCTTTCTGACCCTGTCCCATGGTCCTACTTCACTGTGTTATAATGGACCTTATGCTTGTTATGTCACCTCTGTAACCAGTTAAGAAACATACTGACCTTTCTGACCCTGTCCCATGGTCCTACTTCACTGTGTTATAATGGACCTTATGCTTGTTATGTCACCTCTGTAACCAGTTAAGAAACATACTGACCTTTCTGACCCTGTCCCATGGTCCTACTTCACTGTGTTATAATGGACCTCATGCTTGTTATGTCACCTCTGTAACCAGTTAAGAAACATACTGACCTTTCTGACCCTGTTCCATGGTCCTACTTCACTGTGTTATAATGGACCTTATGCTTGTTATGTCACCTCTGTAACCAGTTAAGAACCATACTGACCTTTCTGACTCTATCCCATGGCCCTACTTCACTGTGTTATAATGGACCTTATGCTTGTTATGTCACCTCTGTAACCAGGTATCAAACATACTGACCTTTCTGACTCTATCCCATGGTCCTACTTCACTGTGTTATAATGGACCTTATGCTTGTTATGTCACCTCTGTAACCAGTTATCAAACATACTGACCTTTCTGACTCTATCCCATGGCCCTACTTTCTAGAACTGAACATTTCAATTCCTCTATTAGTTTGTTTCGTGTCCATTTACTTATTTATTTATGTATTTGTTGTATATTGGGGTTGTGCTGCAGAGCATCATGGGAGTTTGTATGTGTTGAGATGATCACGTTCCAGATAAATGGTTGAACTGATTCCTGTCTCATCATTATTGAATTGTTATACAGACGTGGTTATGAAACCCACCAGACATAACAACAGATTGGTAATGAGTCTGAATCTACAGGAACTATTCTGTCTGGAAGAAGTCTGTTTTTACAACTGTTGAAACTGTTATTTTCTGTGGTTCAGTCCAGGATAATGTTAGCTCAGTGTACTACTAGCAGAGGCCAGGGCATAGTGGAGCTATCTAAGAGAGTTAACATCGTCATGGACGGCAGAAAAGGACTCGAGATGGATGTCAGAAGGAGAAAACAACGTAATTTACAAAGGAAGGAATATTATTGGACATTTTGATGAAAGTATTGAGCAGTGGAGCTTATATACAGAACAATTTAAATATGTTGTTCTTGTAAATGACATTGATCAGGACAACATTGTGCCTACATGTTTTAGTATAACGGGGCCAAAGACACATCATTTACTAGACAGCCTGCTACCAGGAGGGGTTGGAGGGTGGGTTGGGGTGGTACCAGGAGGGGTTGGAGGGTGGGTTGGGGTGGTACCAGGTGGGGTTGGAGGGTGGGTTGGGGTGGGGTGGTACCAGGTGGGGGTGGAGGGTGGGTTGGGGTGGTACCAGGAGGGGTTGGAGGGTGGGTTGGGGTGGTACCAGGAGGGGTTGGAGGGTGGGTTGGGGTGGTACCAGGAGGGGTTGGAGGGTGGGTTGGGGTGGTACCGGGAGGGGTTGGAGCGTGGGTTGCGGTGAGACCAGGAGGGTTTGAGGGTGGGTTGGGTTGGTCTCAGGAGGGGTTGTAGGGTGGGTTGGGGTGGTACCAGGTGGGGTTGGAGGGTGTGTTGATGCAGCTCAGGTGGGTGGATTGTATATGTGGTTTATTATAATTGTATTTAGCTGCAATAACTGCTTTCCATAATATACTGATATATATATTAACAGTATTGTGTCTCTAGCTATATAACCATTCCTGCTGCTATTTGTTCTGATATACAGTATATCACAAAAATGAGTACACCCCTCACATTTTTGTAAATATTTTAGTATATCGTTTCATGTGACAACACTGAAGAAATGACACTTTGCTACAATGTAAAGTAGTGAGTGTACAGCTTGTATAACAGTGTACATTTGCTGTCCCCTCAAAATAACTCAACACACAGCCATTAATGTCTAAACCGCTGGCTGGCAACAAAAGTGAGTACACCCTGAGTGAAAATGTCCAATTTGGGCCCGTGCATGGACCACATTGTATCGTTTAAAGTTAGAGATATGTTGAAACTGGACCATTCATATAGTATGAAACTGGATCATCATAATGATTCTACATGTTATAGTATGAACCTGGATCATCATAATGATTCTACATGTTATAATATGAACCTGGATCATCATAATGATTCTACATGTTATAGTATGAACCTGGATCATCATAATGATTCTACATGTTATAGTATGAACCTGGATCCATCATAATGATTCTACATGTTATAGTGAACCTGGAACCTGGATCATCATAATGATTCTACATGTTATAATATGAACCTGGATCATCATAATGATTCTACATGTTATAATATGAACCTGGATCATCATAATGATTCTACATGTTATAGTATGAACCTGGATCATCATAATGATTCTACATGTTATAGTATGAACCTGGATCATCATAATGATTCTACATGTTATATCATCATAATGATTCTGAAC
>NC_068425.1:38744780-38802280 GCF_023373465.1 Oncorhynchus keta
TCTAGATACTCTACTCTGCTCTTGTATTACCCCATACAGCTGTTTACATTTCTAGATACTCTACTCTGCTCTTGTATTACCCCATACAGCTGTTTACATTTCTAGATACTCTACTCTGCTCTTGTATTACCCCATACAGCTGTTTACATTTCTAGATACTCTGCTCTTGTATTACCCCATACAGCTGTTTACATTTCTAGATACTCTGCTCTTGTATTACCCCATACAGCTGTTTATTACATTTCTAGATGTAACCCCATACAGCTGTTTACATTTCTTTGCTCTTGTATTACCCCATACAGCTGTTTACATTTCTTTGCTCTTGTATTACCCCATACAGCTGTTTACATTCATACAAAGGCAGAGTGCAGTATCAGCATTTTAGGGGTCATAGGTCAGATCAGTGGTCATGGTTGATATGCATGGACCAAAAAAAACTAACTTTAATGCAGTTTTTATCAGATTGGCTGTTTACGTAAACTGCTCTTTGCCTTTGTACTGCAGTACAAAGACCATGGGCACACCTTCCTGAAAACAATGACTCCATACTTTGCTGAAACCTGTTCTGCCAGTTAATGTCCTTAAAGACTAGAATGTTCCACTGTGGTTAGTCAAAAACATGACAAGATAGTGACCCTGACTGATGAATGTGTGAACTATCAAACAGATATGTCACATTCTGTTTCATCCAGAACTTGTTTCTTGCTTGTATCAGGGTACGTTTATAGGAATCATTTTCTCTAACTAGAAGTCACATCATTTCATGAAAATGTTTTTCTGCAGCGAGTGTAATGCAAGTCAAGGTCTCCTTGGATGAAGGTCAACAATATTTATAACCAGCATTGTTAAAATAACTGCTGTAATTCAAATCAGACCATACCAGTTCACACCCTAAAACAAGACAATGTTCAACTGTAGTCCATGAAGAGGTTTAAGGATTATGTGCACAGCTATTCTGCCGTACAATTACAAACTTCTGCTACACATTTGGTTAAAGATGAGTTCAGACTGAAATCAGGCTTCGTAGTATCTGTTATATCTTGTGACATAGTGTCCTGGTTCTATTAGCTTCTGTTATATCTTGTGACAAAGTGTCCTGGTTCTATTAGCTTCTGTTATATCTTGTGACATAGTGTCCTGGTTCTATTAGCTTCTGTTATATCTTGTGACAAAGTGTCCTGGTTCTATTAGCTTCTGTTATATCTTGTGACAGAGTGTCCTGGTTCTATTAGCTTCTGTTATATCTTGTGACAAAGTGTCCTGGTTCTATTAGCTTCTGTTATATCTTGTGACAGAGTGTCCTGGATCTATTAGCTTCTGTTATATCTTGTGACAAAGTGTCCTGGATCTATTAGCTTCTGTTATATCTTGTGACAAAGTGTCCTGGTTCTATTAGCTTCTGTTATATCTTGTGACAGAGTGTCCTGGTTCTATTAGCTTCTGTTATATCTTGTGACAAAGTGTCCTGGTTCTATTAGCTTCTGTTATATCTTGTGACAAAGTGTCCTGGATCTATTAGCTTCTGTTATATCTTGTGACAAAGTGTCCTGGTTCTATTAGCTTCTGTTATATCTTGTGACAAAGTGTCCTGGTTCTATTGGCTTCTGTTATATCTTGTGACAAAGTGTCCTGGTTCTATTGGCTTCTGTTATATCTTGTGACAAAGTGTCCTGGTTCTATTGGCTTCTGTTATATCTTGTGACAGAGTGTCCTGGTTCTATTAGCTTCTGTTATATCTTGTGACAGAGTGTCCTGGTTCTATTAGCTTCTGTTATATCTTGTGACAAAGTGTCCTGGATCTATTAGCTTCTGTTATATCTTGTGACAAAGTGTCCTGGTTCTATTAGCTTCTGTTATATCTTGTGACAAAGTGTCCTGGTTCTATTAGCTTCTGTTATATCTTGTGACAAAGTGTCCTGGTTCTATTGGCTTCTGTTATATCTTGTGACAGAGTGTCCTGGTTCTATTAGCTTCTGTTATATCTTGTGACAAAGTGTCCTGGTTCTATTAGCTTCTGTTATATCTTGTGACAGAGTGTCCTGGTTCTATTAGCTTCTGTTATATATTGTGACAGAGTGTCCTGGTTCTATTAGCTTCTGTTATATCTTGTGACAAAGTGTCCTGGTTCTATTGGCTTCTGTTATATCTTGTGACAGAGTGTCCTGGTTCTATTAGCTTCTGTTATATCTTGTGACAAAGTGTCCTGGTTCTATTAGCTTCTGTTATATCTTGTGACAGAGTGTCCTGGTTCTATTAGCTTCTGTTATATCTTGTGACAAAGTGTCCTGGTTCTATTAGCTTCTGTTATATCTTGTGACAAAGTGTCCTGGTTCTATTAGCTTCTGTTATATCTTGTGACAAAGTGTCCTGGATCTATTAGCTTCTGTTATATCTTGTGACAAAGTGTCCTGGATCTATTAGCTTCTGTTATATCTTGTGACAAAGTGTCCTGGTTCTATTAGCTTCTGTTATATCTTGTGACAAAGTGTCCTGGTTCTATTAGCTTCTGTTATATCTATATATATCCAGTGTGTGTTATTGGGTGTCCAGTTTGTCCAGTCTGTGTTATTGTGTGTCCAGTGTGCGAGTGTGTGTGTCCATTGACACAGAGTTACCATGGTTATTATTTCCAGGAATAAATTGATCCAAACTGGTGTGTTCCTCCATGTATTTAAATGTCATATTGTGATCAAACATAAAACACATGATTAGAGTGAAACATCATGTTTTTTTTGGCCCCATGAACACCTGACACAGGGACACTGAGGAGTCAACATCATTAACCTTAAACCCTGGATAGAGGGGCTCAGTGAATGTGGTGTAGAATGTGTACAGGTGGGTCAGTGAGTCAGTGGAGACTCTGTAGAAGGACAGAGTGCCGGCTGGCCAGTCCAGATACACTCCTACTCTGTGGGAGCTGGAGGGGGGGACGTCTAAGGTAATGTGAACATTATTGTGCCTGGCATTGTAACTTTTGTCAGAAAAGAACAGACTCCAGGACTTGTCATTGGATCCAATAACACAGTCATTACCCCTTCCTCTCCTGCTGATTCCTTTATATGTCACTCCAATGTCAGCCAATCCCCCACTCCCCTCTACCTCCCAGTAACAGCGCCCAGTCAGACCATCTCTACACAGCACTTGCTGCCAGACCTCAAATCTCTCCTGGTGATCAGGATACGGTTGTGTCTCCCTGCTACGTGTCACCTTTCTGTTCTCCTCAGTCAGAGAGAGGAGTCTGTTTGCTGTGTTTGGGTCCAGAGTGAGATCACAGGCATCTGGTGGATGAAACCAGACACAATATTAGAAATCATCATCATTCACATTAGAATGTTAACTCCCTGGCGACCTGAATGCTCTCGTCGGCTGGCCCTCACTGCATATCCGTCGCCAAACCCACTGGCACCAGGTCATCTATAAGTCTTTGCTAGGTAAAGCCTGGCCTTATCTCAGCTCACTGGTCACCATAGCAACACCCACCCGTAGCACGCGCTCCAGCAGGTATATTTCACTGGTCATCCCCAAAGCCAACACTTCCTTTGGCCGCCTTTCCTTCCAGTTCTCTGCTGCCAATGACTGGAACGAATTGCAAAAATCACTGAAGCTGGTGTCTTATATCTCCCTCTCTAACTTTAAGCATCAGCTGTCAGGACAGCTTACTGATCACTGTACCTGTACATAACCAATCTGTAAATATCACACCCAACTACCTCATCCCCATATTATTACTTACCCTCTTGTTGTTTTGCACCCCAGTATCTCTACTTGCACATCATCATCTGCACATCTATCACTCCAGTATTAATGCGGAGATGTTTTTTTAAAAACATTTTAATTTTACCTTTATTTAACCAGGCAAGTCAGTTAAGAACAAATTCTTATTTTCAATGAGTTGTTCTCAACTGGCCTACTTACCTGCCTGTCTCTCTATGCCTGTCACTGCCTGTGTGTGTGTGTGTGTGTGTGTGGGTTAACTGCCTATTCAGGGGCAGAGCGACAGATTTGTACCTTGTCAGCTCGGGGGTTTGAACTTGCAACCTTCCGGCTACTAGTCCAACACTCTAACCACTAGGCTACCCTGCAGCCCCGGTAAATGAGAACTTGTTCTCAACTGGCCTACTTACCTGCCTGTCTCTCTATGCCTGTCACTGCCTGTGTGTGTGTGTGTGTGTGTGTGTGTGTGTGTGTGTGTGTGTGTGTGTGTGTGTGTGTGTGTGTGTGTGTGTGTGTGTGTGTGTGTGTGTGTGTGTGTGTGTGTGTGTGTGTGTGTGTGTGTGTGTGTGTGTGTGTGTGTGTGTGTGTGTGTGTGTGTGTGTGTGTGTGTGTGTGTGTGTGTGTGTGTGTGTGTGTGTGTGTGCCACTGTGTTTGCCTGCCCGTCTGTCTGTCCCCCTGTCTGCCCGTCTGTCCCCCTGCCCGCCCGTCTGTCCCCCTGCCTGCCCTTCTACCTGTCCCCCTGTGTGTGTGTGTGTGCCACTGTGTTTGCCTGCCCGTCTTGTCTGTCCCCCTGCCTGCCCGTCTGTCTGTCCCCCTGCCTTCCCGTCTGTCCCCCTGCCTGCCCGTCTGTCCCCCTGCCCGCCCGTCTGTCCCCCTGCCCGCCCGTCTGTCCCCCTGTCCGCCCGTCTGTCCCCCTGCCCGCCCTTCTGTCTGTCCCCCTGCCTGCCTGTCTGTCTGTCCCCCTGCCTGCCTGTCTGTCTGTCCCCCTGCCTGCCCTTCTATCTGTTAAATAAATGTGAAATAAAAAATTAAATGATGTAGCCAATTTTGACTTTGAATAATAATAATAACTATAAATAAAGGTGAAATAAAAAGAAAAAATCACAAATTAATTTAATGTTGATGTTTCTAGGTATCAAAAGGAGAAGTTAAGGTAACTTGAGACTTGTTGAATGGTCATATGTTATACTGTATGGTAATATAAAACACACTTATTCCCATTAATTACACACACACACACACACACACACACACACACACACACACACACACACACACACACACACATCCTGAACGCACACACACACCTGTATGCATGCATAAACACACATTTCTAGCGTAACACACACACACACACACACACACACACACACACACACACGTATGCATGCATAAACACACATTTCTAGCGTACACGAACACACCACACACACACTGCCAAAGCTACTCTTTCTAAACGTTGGTGTCCCTGATTTCTGCTTCTGTAGAACTACAGATTGTATGTAATATGACCAAGTAAGTAATGATGGAGGTCTTTGACTTAACTTGAATTAAGACTTATTCTTAGTCATATTCTTCACAGTAGTCAACACTCACATTTTCTAAGCCCAGGTTTCATTGTGTACTCTCCACCATGTTCCACACTGTAGCGGTAAGCAGAAGAACAGACAGTCATTGAGTGATACACATGAACACACACACACAGCATATAACGTTGTCCAAGTGGTGGTAAGAATGTTTGCCTTAACTAGCCTGATAACTCAAACATGTCTGATATGAACATAGACATAAACCCTCTACACACTTGAGTTTCTCCAGTCTGCAGTGTGGATCCTCCAGTCCAGCAGAGAGCAGTCTGACTCCTGAGTCTCCTGGGTGATTGTAGCTCAGGTCCAGCTCTCTCAGGTGTGAGGGGTTTGACCTCAGAGCTGAGACCAGAGAAGCACAGCCTTCCTCTGTGACTAGACAGCCTGACAGCCTGCAAAGAGTCAAATCATATTAAAATCACACTGATATTCTTTAGTGGTGAAAATAGTGACAGTATATTTCTTCAACATATTCAGATATATCAATGTCCAGCAACCTTTCATATCTATTCGTAAATGAATGTATATCATTTTTTTAGAAATGACAAAAAAATCTAAGTATGCCTTGTAGAGAGAAAAACATAAAGTCCAAATATTTCAGTAGACTGACCAGACCAGTTTAAAAAGCAGTATCAGTCAGAAGACAGACAGTGAGGTATCAGACTTAGATTGTACTGAGTACACAGTCCACACCATATCTATTTAGACAGTGAGGTATCAGACTTAGATTGTACCGAGTACACAGTCCACACCATATCTATTTTGACAGTGAAGCTAACATTTTAAATGTGCCTCCAGCACTCCAGCATTTTTGGATTTAAGATCAAATGTTTTATTTAAATTGACAGTATATAATGTCTTCTTCAATTTCAGGGTATTCTTTTATACATGTCTGTTTCACGTTTAGAAAATGAAAAGCAATTCATGTATCTAGTCCCCCTATCTGAAGAAGTCATAAGTATTCTGGCCAATTAACTTATAGTCTATTAAAGTAGTCAAAAGATTAGTATTTGGTCTCATATTCCTTCGTGACAATGACTACGTCAAGCTTGTCACTGCCATGATTAAGAAAGATCATGAATTAATCATTAATAATAAAGAGAGAGAGAGAGAGTTACAGAAGGCTACAACCAAACATACTAACCTCTCACCATTAACCTCTAATTAAAGGTGACATTCTGTACTGTCACCTAATATGAAACTTTTTTCTAAAAGCCAAAATACAGGAGCATAGCAGCAAATTTAAACCTGTAAACTTCACTGTAAACACACATATGATGTGGACTATGTGTCTGGTAAACTCATGTGGAACTAGTGAACAGTTATCACTTGTTGACCAACTACAGGAATACTGACCTCAGAGTCTCCAGTTTACAGTGGGGATTCCCCAGTCCATCAGAGAGCAGCTTCACTCCTGAATCCTTCAGGTCATTGTTACTCAGGTCCAGCTCTCTCAGGTGTGAGGGGTTTGACTTCAGAGCTGAGACCAGAGAAACACAGCCTTCCTCTGTGACTCCACAGCCTGACAGCCTGATAAAGAGATCATCATGATTTCACAAACACACTGTTTATTTAAAACCAGTAGTGTAGAAGGACAATGGCAGATGCATTTGGTTTATTCTCTCAAACAACATATAGATTCATCTTTAATCTCCTAGAAATGTATGGTCACATTGTTGTAATATTTCTGTTGTGGAGAAATGACCAAGCAGGAGACGGGAGTACAGTTAGTTTTCGTTTAGTCAGAACCCCTCCGTGCTCTACAGTTCCCGGCACCCCAGTGTGCATTTCCTATTAGGTGTAGTAACGTAACACTGCCGTAATGCATTACAGCTTAGTAACAGCACAGTAACTCATATAAACAGATGTAGATCCCAGATACTACAGTAACTCATATAAACAGATGTAGATCCCAGATACTACCATTGTTATACTAATGTGAACAGCAATGCACTGAGTAAATATGTTTTTCAACTATTCATATTTTTCTCTAAAGTGAATATTTCTTCCTGATGATTAGTACTTAAATGTATTTGTATTTACTCACAGAGCAGCTCTGGAGACTTTGACCACTGGCAGCAGCCTCAGAAGACCTTCCTCTGATCTGGAGTATTTCTTCAGGTCAAACACATCCAGCTCCTTTTCTGAAGTCAGCAACACAAACACCAGAGCTGACCACTGTGAAGGTAAAAGTTTGGCTTCTGAGAGACTTCCTGATCTCAGGTATCTTTGGATCTCCTCCACTAGAGAATGGTCATTCAGTTCATTCAGACAGTGGAACAGATTGATGCTCCTCTCTGGAGAGGGATTCTCCCTGATCTTCTCCTTGATGTACTTGACTGTTTCTTCATGGCTCTGTGAGCTGCTTCCTGTCTCGGTCAGTAGACCTCCTAAGTGCTTCTGATTGGACTCCAGTGAGAGGCCCAGAAGGAAGCGGAGGAAAAGGTCCAGGTTTCCCGTCTCACTTTGTAAGGCTTCATCCACAGCACTCTTGTAGACAGTAACTTCAGGCTTGTTTCTGAACAGCGCAAAAATGTTCCTGGACCTGGATTGAGGTTTGCACATTAGATTCCCATTGTTGTTGCTGAATGAGAGGAACACATATACAGCAGCCAGAAACTCCTGAATGCTCAGATGCACAAAGCAGTACACATTGTCCTGGTACAGCCCACATTCCTCTTTAAAGAGCTGTGTGCACAATCCTGAGTACACTGAAGCTTCATTGACATCAATGCCAGCCTCTTTCAGGTCTTCTTCATAGAAAATCAGATTGCCCTTCACAAGCTGTTGAAAAGCCAGTTTTCCCAGTGACAGAATGCTCTCTTTATTCCAGTGTGGACCCCTCTCTTCTTTCCCAAGATACTTTTCATTCTTCTTTATGGTATGAAACACCACAAGGTGTGTGTACATCTCAGTCAGAGTCTTGGGCATCTCTTCTCTCTTATGTTTCAGCATGTCTTCAAGGACTGTTGCAGAAATCCAACAGAAGACTGGAATGTGGCACATGATGTGGAGGCTCCTTGATGTCTTTATGTGTGAGATGATTCTGCTGGCCAGGTCCTCATCATCACTGAATCTCTTCCTGAAGTACTCCTCCTTCTGTGGGTCATTGAACCCTCGTACCTCTGTCACCTGGTCAACACACCCTGAAGGGATCTTATTGGCTGCTGCAGGTCGGGTAGTTATCCAGAGGAGAGCAGAGGGAAGCAGGTTTCCCTTGATGAGATTTGTCAGCAGAACATCCACTGAGGTTGACTTTGTGACGTCACAACAGATCTTGTTGTTCTGGAAGTCTAGGGGCAGTCGGCACTCATCCAGACCATCAAAGATGAACAGAACTTTGTACTTGTCGTAGTTGGAAATTCTTGATTCTTTGGTTTCCATTGAGAAGTGATTGAGAAGTTCAATCAAAGTGTGTTTGTCCTCTTTCATCAAATTCAGCTCCCGAAAAGGGAATGAAAATACAAATTGGACATCCTGATTTGCTTTTCCTTCAGCCCAGTCCAGGATGAACTTCTGCACAGAGACTGTTTTTCCAATGCCAGCGACTCCCTTTGTCAGCACAGTTCTGATAAGTTTGTCTTGTCCAGTTAAGGGTTTGAAGATGTCATTACATTTGATTGCAGTCTCTGGTCTTGCTTGTTTCCTGGTTGTTGTCTCAATCTGTCTCAGCTCATGTTCATTATTGACCTCTCCTGTTCCACCCTCTGTGATGTAGAGCTCTGTGTAGATCTTATTGAGAAGTGTTGGGTTTCCTTGTTTAGCGATCCCCTCAAATACACATTGAAACTTCTTCTTCAGATTAGATTTGAGTTCACGTTGGCAAATCACAGCAAGTTCATCTGAATGAAGAAATAACACAGAGGATATTAATGTTACGTCTGTTTTAATGTCTACAGTGTTGTTGGACTGTTATAAAGTTATACATTATAATAATGTTTTCCCTTAAAAATGTGTACATGATTTCATAATGCATTACACACTGGAGTGACTGATTATATTATTATTATTATTATTATTGATCATTAATGTTGTGTAACGACTTTCCTCTTCCTCTTCTGAGGAGGAGTAGCAAGGATCGGACCAATACGCAGCGTGGTAAGTGTTCATCTTTTTTAATAAGGTTTTTAATAAGAACAAAACAATAAACGACAACGTGACAAAACAAAAACCTAAACAGTTCCGTGTGGAAACAAACACGGAAAATAAACACAAAAGGAAAGGTATTATTCTCAATCAGAGACAACTAACGACACCTGCCTCTGATTGAGAACCTCTCTCTCTCTCTCTCTCTCTCTCTCTCTCTCTCTCTCTCTCTCTCTCTCTCTCTCTCTCTCTCTCTCTCTCTCTCTCTCTCTCTCTCTCTCTCTCTCTCTCTCTCTCTCTCTCTCTCTCTCTCTCTCTCTCTCTCTCTCTCTCTCTCTCTCTCTCTCTCTCTCTCTCTCTCTCTCTCTCTCTCTCCAACACATCGCTGCTGCTACTTGATGAGGTCACTAAGTGTTGTATTAAGGCTTCTACAATATCATTGAGTTACAAAGCTATTTTAGCTGTACTTGAGCTACAACTTTTAAATGTTTGTTATAAAACAGCATTCAACATGAGGCAGACAGCTCTTACTTTTCTCCAGTGTGTCAGCAAGCTCCTTCTGGTTCATTTTCCTCAGGACGTGCAGTGTGATCTTCAGAGCTCCCTCTCTGGCACTGCTCTCCTGCTTCTCATCTTCAGCATCCACCACTTCCTTATCCTGCTTCTGACTCTCAAAGCCTTCTGGGAGTTCTGGACTAAGAATCCTCTTGTACCTCTTCAGCTCGTTCTTTACAAATGTTATAATATTCTCTTCAAGCAACTGAAATAAATAAAGTAAATAAGTTAAGCAAGAGAATAAATGCTTTCTCATGAACACATTAATGAATGATTGACAGATCAACTTTACTTGAGGTAAACAAAAACAAATGTACATAACAGGACCACATACACTGAATATAGAGGCCAGGTCTGTTTGATGACTCTGGGAAGACTGACCACTGAGAATCTCTGACTCTGATCTCTCTTGTTGGTTTCTGTGGACAAAACACGAGGACACACACACACACACACACACACACACACACACACAGGTAATGTTTTGTTTGTTTCATATTGTTTTAGTAAAAATTGAAAAATGGTTTGCCTGTGGATTATGAAAACAACAAGAATAAATGGGAGAGGAGAAATGACTAGAGACAGTGTTGTTTAACTCACAGACCAGGACCCATGAGTTCTTCTTACCTTTGTCCAGTAGAAAAGTCTCCCTCTCTAAACAGTATAGGATGACCCATAGACCGGTCACTCTTCATGGACACACAGCTGGGTACAGGGGAGGCTGGTCTCTCCTGCTTGATTGGGCTTCAACACAACAGAGACAAACATTACATCTCTCATCTACTCTGAGCTCAGATGGGGAAACATAAGAAAAGTTTCATTCCCAAAATGATATATCCTCTGCCTCAGTCTCAGAGAAATCAGTAGTACTGCTACGTTTTATACTGTAATAATATGTATCTGCCTCAGTCTCAGAGAAATCAGTAGTACTGCTAGGTTTTATACTGTAATAATATATATCTGCCTCAGTCTCAGAGAAATCAGTAGTACTGCTAGGTTTTACACAGTAATAATATATATCTGCCTCAGTCTCAGAGAAATAAGTAGCACTGCTAGGTTTAACACAGTAATAATATATATCTGACTCACTCTCAGAGAAATAAATAGCACTGCTAGGTTTAAAACAGTCAAATGTAAATAAATAACTAATAAATATCTAAAATGTTTACAGTAATGACATCTATAATGTTTACAGTAATGACATCTATAATGTTTACAGTAATGACATCTATAATGTTTACAGTAATGACATCTATAATGTTTACAGTAATGACATCTATAATGTTTACAGTAATGACATCTATAATGTTTACAGTAATAACATCTATAATGTTTACAGTAATGACATCTATAATGTTTACAGTAATGACATCTATAATGTTTACAGTAATGACATCTATACTGTTTACAGTAATGACATCTATAATGTTTACAGTAATGACATCTATAATGTTTACAGTAATGACATCTATAATGTTTACAGTAATAACATCTATAATGTTTACAGTAATAACATCTATAATGTTTACAGTAATAACATCTATAATGTTTACAGTAATAACATCTGGACACTTCCGGCGCCGACTGAGATGGCCGCCTCGCTTCGCGTTCCTAGGAAACTATGCAGTTTTTTGTTTTTTTACGTGTTATTTCTTACATTAGTACCCCAGGTCATCTTAGGTTTCATTACATACAGTCGAGAAGAACTACTGAATATAAGATCAGCGTCAACTCACCATCAGTACGACCAAGAATATGTTTTCCGCGACGCGGATCCTGTGTTCTGCCTTACAAACAGGACAACGGAATGGATCGCTTGCAGCGACCCAAGGAAACGACTACGAAAAAGAGGGAAATGCGGCGGTGTTCTGGTCAGACTCCGAAAAAGGGCACATCGCGCACCACTTCCCAGTATTCTTCTTGCCAATGTCCAGTCTCTCGACAACAAGGTTGATGAAATCCGAGCAAGGGTGGCATTCCAGAGGGACATCAGAGACTGCAACGTTCTCTGCTTTACGGAAACATGGCTTACTGGGAAGACGCTATCCAGGGCGGTGCAGCCAACGGGTTTCTCCACGCATCGCGCGGACAGAAACAAACATCTCTCTGGTAAGAAGAGTGGCGGGGGCGTATGCCTCATGACTAACGGGACATGGTGTGATGAAGGAAACATACAGGAACTCAAATCCTTCTGTTCACCTGATTTAGAATTCCTCACAATCAAATGTAGACCGCATTATCTTCCAAGAGAATTCTCTTCGATTATAATCACAGCCGTATATATCCCCCCCAAGCAGACACATCGATGGCTCTGAACGAACTTTATTTAACTCTTTGCAAACTGGAAAACATTTATCCGGAGGCTGCATTCATTGTAGCTGGGGATTTTAACAAAGCCAATCTGAAAACAAGACTCCCTAAATTTTATCAGCATATCGATTGCGCAACCAGGGGTGGTAAAACCTTGTATCATTGTTACTCTAACTTCCGCGACGCATATAAGGCCCTGCCCCGCCCCCCTTTCGGAAAAGCTGACCACGACTCCATTTTGCTGATCCCTGCCTACAGGCAGAAATTAAAACAAGAGGCTCCCACGCTGAGGTCTGTCCAACGCTGGTCAGACCAAGCTGACTCAACACTCCAAGACTGCTTCCATCACGTGGACTGGGACATGTTTCGTATTGCGTCAGATGGGAATATTGACGAATACGCTGATTCGGTGTGCGAGTTCATTAGAACGTGCGTCGAAGATGTCGTTCCCATAGCAACGATAAAAACATTCCCTAACCAGAAACCGTGGATTGATGGCAGCATTCGCGTGAAACTGAAAGCGCGAACCACTGCTTTTAATCAGGGCAAGGTGTCTGGCAACATGACTGAATACAAACAGTGCAGCTATTCCCTCCGCAAGGCTATTAAACAAGCTAAGCGTCAGTACAGAGACAAAGTGGAATCTCAATTCAATGGCTCAGACACAAGAGGCATGTGGCAGGGTCTACAGTCAATCACAGACTACAAGAAGAAACCCAGCCCAGTCACGGATCAGGATGTCTTGCTCCCAGGCAGACTAAATAACTTTTTTGCCCGCTTTGAGGACAATACAGTGCCACTGACACGGCCTGCAACGGAAACATGCGGTCTCTCCTTCACTGCAGCCGAGGTGAGTAAGACATTTAAACGTGTTAACCCTCGCAAGGCTGCAGGCCCAGACGGCATCCCCAGCCGCGCCCTCAGAGCATGCGCAGACCAGCTGGCCGGTGTGTTTACGGACATATTCAATCAATCCCTATACCAGTCTGCTGTTCCCACATGCTTCAAGAGGGCCACCATTGTTCCTGTTCCCAAGAAAGCTAAGGTAACTGAGCTAAACGACTACCGCCCGTAGCACTCACCTCCGTCATCATGAAGTGCTTTGAGAGACTAGTCAAGGACCATATCACCTCCACCCTACCTGACACCCTAGACCCACTCCAATTTGCTTACCGCCCAAATAGGTCCACAGACGATGCAATCTCAACCACACTGCACACTGCCCTAACCCACCTGGACAAGAGGAATACCTATGTGAGAATGCTGTTCATCGACTACAGCTCGGCATTCAACACCATAGTACCCTCCAAGCTCGTCATCAAGCTCGAGACCCTGGGTCTCGACCCCGCCCTGTGCAACTGGGTACTGGACTTCCTGACGGGCCGCCCCCAGGTGGTGAGGGTAGGCAACAACATCTCCTCCCCGCTGATCCTCAACACGGGGCCCCACAAGGGTGCGTTCTGAGCCCTCTCCTGTACTCCCTGTTCACCCACGACTGCGTGGCCACGCACGCTCCAACTCAATCATCAAGTTTGCGGACGACACAACAGTGGTAGGCTTGATTACCAACAACGACGAGACGGCCTACAGGGAGGAGGTGAGGGCCCTCGGAGTGTGGTGTCAGGAAAATAACCTCACACTCAACGTCAACAAAACTAAGGAGATGATTGTGGACTTCAGGAAACAGCAGAGGGAACACCCCCTATCCACATCGATGGAACAGTAGTGGAGAGGGTAGCTAGTTTTAAGTTCCTCGGCATACACATCACAGACAAACTGAATTGGTCCACTCACACTGACAGCGTCGTGAAGAAGGCGCAGCAGCGCCTATTCAACCTCAGGAGGCTGAAGAAATTCGGCTTGTCACCAAAAGCACTCACAAACTTCTACAGATGCACAATCGAGAGCATCCTGGCGGGCTGTATCACCGCCTGGTATGGCAACTGCTCCGCCCTCAACCGTAAGGCTCTCCAGAGGGTAGTGAGGACTGCACAACGCATCACCGGGGCAAACTACCTGCCCTCCAGGACACCTACACCACCCGTTGTTATAGGAAGGCCATAAAGATCATCAAGGACATCAACCACCCGAACCACTGCCTGTTCACCCCGCTATCATCCAGAAGGCGAGGTCAGTACAGGTGCATCAAAGCTGGGACCGAGAGACTGAAAAACAGCTTCTATCTCAAGGCCATCAGACTGTTAAACAGCCACCACTAACATTGAGTGGCTGCTGCCAACACACTGTCATTGACACTGACCCAACTCCAGCCATTTTAATAATGGGAATTGATGGGAATTATGTAAATATATCACTAGCCACTTTAAACAATGCTACCTTATATAATGTTACTTACCCTACATTATTCATCTCATATGCATATGTATATACTGTACTCTACATCATCGACTGCATCCTTATGTAACACATGTATCACTAGCCACTTTAACTATGCCACTTTGTTTACTTTGTCTACACACTCATCTCATATGTATATACTGTACTCGATACCATCTACTGTATGCTGCTCTGTACCATCACTCATTCATATATCCTTATGTACATATTCTTTATCCCCTTACACTGTGTATAAGACAGTAGTTTAGGAATTGTTAGTTAGATTACTTGTTGGTTATCACTGCATTGTCGGAACTAGAAGCACAAGCATTTCGCTACACTCGCATTTAACATCTGCTAACCATGTGTATGTGACAAATAAAATTTGATTTGATTTGATTTGATTTACTGTTTACAGTAATGACATCTATAATGTTTACAGTAATGACATCTATAATGTTTACAGTAATGACATCTATAATGTTTACAGTAATAACATCTATAATGTTTACAGTAATGACATCTATAATGTTTACAGTAATGACATCTATAATGTTTACAGTAATAACATCTATAATGTTTACAGTAATGACATCTATAATGTTTACAGTAATGACATCTATAATGTTTACAGTAATGACATCTATAATGTTTACAGTAATGACATCTATAATGTTTACAGTAATGACATCTATAATGTTTACAGTAATAACATCTATAATGTTTACAGTAATGACATCTATAATGTTTACAGTAATGACATCTATAATGTTTACAGTAATGACATCTATAATGTTTACAGTAATGACATCTATAATGTTTACAGTAATGACATCTATAATGTTTACAGTAATGACATCTATAATGTTTACAGTAATGACATCTATAATGTTTACAGTAATGACATCTATAATGTTTACAGTAATGACATCTATAATGTTTACAGTAATGACATCTATAATGTTTACAGTAATGACATCTATAATGTTTACAGTAATGACATCTATAATGTTTACAGTAATGACATCTATAATGTTTACAGTAATGACATCTATAATGATTACAGTAATGACATCTATAATATTTACAGTAATGACATCTATAATGTTTACAGTAATAACATCTATAATGTTTACAGTAATAACATCTATAATGTTTACAGTAATGACTATTACCCATCGTGAGCTATTTGAATCCCACCCCTCTGCTCCTCTCAGCCCAGTCCACCTGTCTCTGTAGAACATCCTCTTCATTTCCACCTGACATATATTATTCAACTGTGTTGTGAGTCTTACATGCATTTGAACCTTTCTCGTCTCATAGTATCCACGGACTGTCAGTTAAAGATATTTTTCAAACGAGTATTATCCTATTGTTAATTGACTGACTATGTCTTTCCAAATCCCCCAGCACTACTATTTCTAAAGATCATTTTAAACTAATATTGTGACTTTTCAACCGTTCCTATTTCCCTGTAAATTCTATTCTTAGCTAAATATGTTACAGACACATTAAGGTACCTATAAGCAATCATTTCTGATGAAAATGTTTTAAAAAATGTGAATTTTGGGGGATTTAATGATTTAGAAATAAAGTTCTTACATGACACCGTCATCTCACCTCTTGGCTTTGGAGTCATGTCCCCCAGAGAGTCTCATTTTAGAGGCAGGGCCCCCCTCCTCTCTCTCCCCAGAGAGTCTCATTTTAGAGGCAGGGCCCCCCTCCTCTCTCTCCCCAGAGAGTCTCATTTTAGAGGCAGGGACCCCCTCCTCTCTCTCCCCAGAGAGTCTCATTTTAGAGGCAGGGCCCCCCTCCTCTCTCTCCCCAGAGAGTCTCATTTTAGAGGCAGGGACCCCCTCCTCTCTCTCCCCAGAGAGTCTCATTTTAGAGGCAGGGCCCCCCTCCACTCTCTCCCCAGAGAGTCTCATTTTAGAGGCAGGGCCCCCCTCCACTCTCTCCCCAGAGAGTCTCATTTTAGAGGCAGGGCCCCCCTCCTCTCTCTCCCCAGAGAGTCTCATTTTAGAGGCAGGGACCCCCTCCTCTTTCTCCCCAGAGAGACTCATTTTAGAGGCAGGGACCCCCTCCTCTTTCTCCCCAGAGAGACTCATTTTAGAGACAGGACCCCCCTCCTCTCTCTCCCCAGAGAGACTCATTTCAGAGCACTGACCCCTAAACAGAGATCCAACATGTTGGTTATGGTTAACACAGTGACAAATAATTATTGAAGTTAAATTGTTCTCTTTTAAAACATTTCCTAACAGACACATCCAAACAGTCAGGTGATTTAATGCATCACATCAACATGTAGTGGTGACTGATGTGTTTAACCTCTTCTCCATGTAGAGAAACTATTGATAATAACAATACAATAATAATAACATCTCACTTTCTCTGTTAATCATTTCACTCATTCTAGTGTGCTGCTTTGTTCAACAGCCATGCTATTCTTATGCTATTATTGAATGTAATTCATAATAACAATGCTAAGGAAAGTATTTGTGGTTTCATACCAAATTACACAAGAAGCAGGAGCTCATTCTAATTTTTAAAAACAACAAATGTTTTGATATTCTGAAAGATGATTTAGAACTATGATACATGAACATTTTTACAAATTGTAAAATAACCATGATATATGCATCCTACAATACGATATATGAACTATATGTTTTTTTACATTTGACTTGCCAACGCCCAGTTAGCGCCATTTAGTATGATTGAACTGTCACGTAGCTGTCGCAGGTGAAATGGACTGTTACATCTGAGTGTTTAACTGTCATTCACTATACTAAAATAACACCAGACATTTAATGTCTCTACACACTTTACAATAATCCCTGGGAAGAGTCTTACCTTGTAGCCTGAATTCACAACCAGAACTCAAGTCATTGAGATATTTTCCGTTGTACTGAGAGAAGCACCTTCCTGATGACAAGTCTCTCTGTATCTATGTTCTATGTACAGTTGATCTTTGGATGCAATAATATCTGGTCAAAGTCTAGTGACTCAACACCATAATATATCATAAACAGAACAGCAGTTTAACCTTTGGCCAGTAAAGGCCATGGCATATTATAACATGTAGAATCATTATAATGGATCCAGGTTCATACTATAACATGTAGAATCATTATGATGATCCAGGTTCATACTATAACATGTAGAATCATTATGATGATCCAGGTTCATACTATAACATGTAGAATCATTATAATGGATCCAGGTTCATACTATAACATGTAGAATCATTATGATGATCCAGGTTCATACTATAACATGTATAATCATTATGATGATCCAGGTTCATACTATAACATGTAGAATCATTATGATGATCCAGGTTCATACTATAACATGTAGAATCATTATAATGGATCCAGGTTCATACTATAACATGTAGAATCATTATGATGGATCCAGGTTCATACTATAACATGTAGAATCATTATGATGATTCAGGTTCATATTATAACATGTAGAATCATTATAATGGATCCAGGTTCATACTATAACATGTAGAATCATTATGATGGATCAGGTTCATACTATAACATGTAGAATCATTATGATGATTCAGGTTCATATTATAACATGTAGAATCATTATAATGGATCCAGGTTCATACTATACCATGTAGAATCATTATGATGATCCAGGTTCATACTATAACATGTAGAATCATTATGATGATCCAGGTTCATACTATAACATGTAGAATCATTATGATGATCCAGGTTCATACTATAACATGTAGAATCATTATGATGGATCCAGGTTCATACTATAACATGTAGAATCATTATGATGATTCAGGTTCATATTATAACATGTAGAATCATTATGATGATCCAGGTTCATACTATAACATGTAGAATCATTATGATGATCCAGGTTCATACTATAACATGTAGAATCATTATGATGATCCAGGTTCATACTATAACATGTAGAATCATTATGATGATCCAGGTTCATATTATAACATGTAGAATCATTATGATGATCCAGGTTCATACTATAACATGTAGAATCATTATAATGATCCAGGTTCATACTATAACATGTAGAATCAACTATGACGATCCAGGTTCATATTATAACATGTAGAATCATTATGATGATCCAGGTTCATACTATAACATGTTGAATCATTATAATGGATCCAGGTTCATACTATAACATGTAGAATCATTATGATGATCCAGGTTCATACTATAACATGTAGAATCATTATGATGATCCAGGTTCATACTATAACATGTAGAATCATTATGATGATCCAGGTTCATACTATAACATGTAGAATCATTATGATGATCCAGGTTCATACTATAACATGTAGAATCATTACGATGATCCAGGTTCATACTATAACATGTAGAATCATTATGATGATCCAGGTTCATACTATAACATGTTGAATCATTATAATGGATCCAGGTTCATACTATAACATGTAGAATCATTATGATGATCCAGGTTCATACTATAACATGTAGAATCATTATGATGATCCAGGTTCATACTATAACATGTAGAATCATTATGATGATCCAGGTTCATACTATAACATGTAGAATCATTATAATGGATCCAGGTTCATACTATAACATGTAGAATCATTATGATGATCCAGGTTCATACTATAACATGTAGAATCATTATAATGGATCCAGGTTCATACTATAACATGTAGAATCATTATGATGATCCAGGTTCATACTATAACATGTACAATCATTATAATGGATCCAGGTTCATACTATAACATGTAGAATCATTATGATGATCCAGGTTCATACTATAACATGTAGAATCATTATAATGGATCCAGGTTCATACTATAACATGTAGAATCATTATGATGATCCAGGTTCATACTATAACATGTAGAATCATTATAATGGATCCAGGTTCATACTATAACATGTAGAATCATTACGATGATCCAGGTTCATACTATAACATGTAGAATCATTATAATGGATCCAGGTTCATACTATAACATGTAGAATCATTATAATGGATCCAGGTTCATCATATCTCCAACTTTGAAGTATACAACGGGGTCCCAAATTATTGACACTCTTGACACCCTCAAACCAACTATTAGTGTCCTGATTCAGATCTGTTCAAACCAACTCTTAGTGTCCTGATTCAGATCTGTTTAAACCAACTCTTAGTTTCCTGATTCAGATCTGTTTAAACCAACTCTTAGTTTCCTGATTCAGATCTGTTTAAACCAACTCTTAGTTTCCTGATTCAGATCTGTTTAAACCAACTCTTAGTGTCCTGATTCAGATCTGTTTAAACCAACTCTTAGTTTCCTGATTCAGATCTGTTTAAACCAACTCTTAGTGTCCTGATTCAGATCTGTTTAAACCAACTCTTAGTGTCCTGATTCAGATCTGTTTAAACCAACTCTTAGTTTCCTGATTCAGATCTGTTTAAACCAACTCTTAGTGTCCTGATTCAGATCTGTTTAAACCAACTCTTAGTTTCCTGATTCAGATCTGTTCAAACCAACTCTTAGTTTCCTGATTCAGATCTGTTTAAACCAACTCTTAGTTTCCTGATTCAGATCTGTCTAAACCAACTCTTAGTCTCCTGATTCAGATCTGTTTAAACCAACTCTTAGTTTCCTGATTCTGATCTGTTTAAACCAACTCTTAGTGTCCTGATTCAGATCTGTTTAAACCAACTCTTAGTGTCCTGATTCAGATCTGTTTAAACCAACTCTTAGTTTCCTGATTCAGATCTGTTTAAACCAACTCTTAGTGTCCTGATTCAGATCTGTTCAAACCAACTTTTAGTGTCCTGATTCAGATCTGTTTAAACCAACTCTTAGTGTCCTGATTCAGATCTGTTTAAACCAACTCTTAGTTTCCTGATTCAGATCTGTTTAAACCAACTCTTAGTGTCCTGATTCAGATCTGTTTAAACCAACTCTTAGTTTCCTGATTCAGATCTGTTTAAACCAACTCTTAGTTTCCTGATTCAGATCTGTTTAAACCAACTCTTAGTTTCCTGATTCAGATCTGTTTAAACCAACTCTTAGTTTCCTGATTCAGATCTGTTTAAACCAACTCTTAGTGTCCTGATTCAGATCTGTTTAAACCAACTCTTAGTTTCCTGATTCAGATCTGTTCTAAACCAACTCTTAGTTTCCTGATTCAGATCTGTTTAAACCAACTCTTAGTTTCCTGATTCAGATCTGTTTAAACCAACTCTTAGTTTCCTGATTCAGATCTGTTTAAACCAACTCTTAGTGTCCTGATTCAGATCTGTTTAAACCAACTCTTAGTTTCCTGATTCAGATCTGTTTAAACCAACTCTCAGTGTCCTGATTCAGATCTGTTTAAACCAACTCTTAGTTTCCTGATTCAGATCTGTTCAAACCAACTCTTAGTTTCCTGATTCAGATCTGTTTAAACCAACTCTTAGTTTCCTGATTCAGATCTGTCTAAACCAACTCTTAGTTTCCTGATTCAGATCTGTTTAAACCAACTCTTAGTGTCCTGATTCAGATCTGTTTAAACCAACTCTTAGTTTCCTGATTCAGATCTGTCTAAACCAACTCTTAGTCTCCTGATTCAGATCTGTTTAAACCAACTCTTAGTGTCCTGATTCAGATCTGTTTAAACCAACTCTTAGTGTCCTGATTCAGATCTGTTTAAACCAACTCTTAGTGTCCTGATTTAGATCTGTTTAAACCAACTCTTAGTGTCCTGATTCAGATCTGTTTAAACCAACTCTTAGTCTCCTGATTCAGATCTGTTTAAACCAACTCTTAGTGTCCTGATTTAGATCTGTTTAAACCAACTCTTAGTTTCCTGATTCAGATCTGTTCAAACCAACTCTTAGTTTCCTGATTCAGATCTGTTCAAACCAACTCTTAGTTTCCTGATTCAGATCTGTTTAAACCAACTCTTAGTTTCCTGATTCAGATCTGTCTAAACCAACTCTTAGTCTCCTGATTCAGATCTGTTTAAACCAACTCTTAGTTTCCTGATTCTGATCTGTTTAAACCAACTCTTAGTGTCCTGATTCAGATCTGTTTAAACCAACTCTTAGTGTCCTGATTCAGATCTGTTTAAACCAACTCTTAGTTTCCTGATTCAGATCTGTTTAAACCAACTCTTAGTGTCCTGATTCAGATCTGTTCAAACCAACTTTTAGTGTCCTGATTCAGATCTGTTTAAACCAACTCTTAGTGTCCTGATTCAGATCTGTTTAAACCAACTCTTAGTTTCCTGATTCAGATCTGTTTAAACCAACTCTTAGTGTCCTGATTCTGATCTGTTTAAACCAACTCTTAGTGTCCTGATTCAGATCTGTTCAAACCAACTCTTAGTTTCCTGATTCAGATCTGTTCTAAACCAACTCTTAGTTTCCTGATTCAGATCTGTTTAAACCAACTCTTAGTTTCCTGATTCAGATCTGTTTAAACCAACTCTTAGTTTCCTGAATCTGTTCAAACCAACTCTTAGTTTCCTGATTCAGATCTGTTTAAACCAACTCTTAGTTTCCTGATTCAGATCTGTTTAAACCAACTCTTAGTTTCCTGATTCAGATCTGTTTAAACCAACTCTTAGTTTCCTGATTCAGATCTGTTTAAACCAACTCTTAGTGTCCTGATTCAGATCTGTTTAAACCAACTCTTAGTTTCCTGATTCAGATCTGTTTAAACCAACTCTTAGTTTCCTGATTCAGATCTGTTTAAACCAACTCTTAGTTTCCTGATTCAGATCTGTTTAAACCAACTCTTAGTTTCCTGATTCAGATCTGTCTAAACCAACTCTTAGTGTCCTGATTCAGATCTGTTTAAACCAACTCTTAGTTTCCTGATTCAGATCTGTCTAAACCAACTCTTAGTCTCCTGATTCAGATCTGTTTAAACCAACTCTTAGTGTCCTGATTCAGATCTGTTTAAACCAACTCTTAGTGTCCTGATTCAGATCTGTTTAAACCAACTCTTAGTGTCCTGATTCAGATCTGTTTAAACCAACTCTTAGTGTCCTGATTTAGATCTGTTTAAACCAACTCTTAGTGTCCTGATTCAGATCTGTTTAAACCAACTCTTAGTCTCCTGATTCAGATCTGTTTAAACCAACTCTTAGTGTCCTGATTTAGATCTGTTTAAACCAACTCTTAGTGTCCTGATTCAGATCTGTTTAAACCAACTCTTAGTGTCCTGATTCAGATCTGTTAAAACCAACTCTTAGTGTCCTGATTCAGATCTGTTCAAACCAACTCTTAGTTTCCTGATTCAGATCTGTTTAAACCAACTCTTAGTTTCCTGATTCAGATCTGTTCAAACCAACTCTTAGTTTCCTGATTCAGATCTGTTTAAACCAACTCTTAGTTTCCTGATTCAGATCTGTTTAAACCAACTCTTAGTTTCCTGATTCAGATCTGTTTAAACCAACTCTTAGTTTCCTGATTCAGATCTGTTTAAACCAACTCTTAGTGTCCTGATTCAGATCTGTTTAAACCAACTCTTAGTTTCCTGATTCAGATCTGTTTAAACCAACTCTTAGTTTCCTGATTCAGATCTGTTTAAACCAACTCTTAGTATCCTGATTCAGATCTGTTTAAACCAACTCTTACTGTCCTGATTCAGATCTGTTTAAACCAACTCTTAGTTTCCTGATTCAGATCTGTTTAAACCAACTCTTAGTTTCCTGATTCAGATCTGTTTAAACCAACTCTTAGTTTCCTGATTCAGATCTGTTTAAACCAACTCTTAGTGTCCTGATTCAGATCTGTTTAAACCAACTCTTAGTTTCCTGATTCAGATCTGTTTAAACCAACTCTTAGTGTCCTGATTCAGATCTGTTCAACTCCTCTGACTGTCACTGTCATGCCATGTATATCTAAAGGAGTTCTCTAAAGTACACACAGATCTGGGACCAGACTAATGTATCTGTGGGTTGCCAGTTAGACTGTCTGGTTTCTGGTCTGTGGTCAGCAGTGGTGGCTGGTGGCATGGAGGACAGGCTCATAATAATGGCTGGAATAAAATGAATGGAATGGTATCAAACACATCAAACGCACGGGTGTTTCACTCACTTCATTCCTGCCTTTATTATGAGCCGTTCATCCTCCCCTTAGCAGCCTCCTCTGGTGGTCAGTGGGCACAACATGGTTTAGGTCAATTCCATTCACTTCATTCCTGCCTTTATTATGAGCCGTTCATCCTCCCCTTAGCAGCCTCCTCTGGTGGTCAGTGGGCACAACATGGTTGTGGTCAATTCCATTTAAATTTCAATCAATTCAGAAGGTAAACCTCATTAAGAAGCATTGAATAAAACTGGAATGTCAGTGTACTTCCTGACATTTTGATTTCAATTGTATTTCACCTTTATTTAACTAGGCAATTCAGTTAAGAACAAATTCTTATTTACAATGACGGCCTACCAAAAGGCCTCCTGGGGGATAGTGTCTGGGATAAAAAATATGTAAAAAAATATATATATATATATAGGACAAAACACACATCACGACAAGAGAGACAACACAACACTACATGACGAGAGAACTAAGACAACAACATAGCTGTCACACCCTGGCCTTAGTTTTCTTTTATTTTGGTTAGGTCAGGGTGTGACATGGGGGAATTATGTGTTTTGGCTGGTCTAGGGTTTTTTGTATGTTTATGGGGCTGTTTCCTTTCTAGGTAGTTTGTATGTCTACGGTTGCCTAGATTTGTTCTCAATTAGAGGCAGCTGTCTATCGTTGTCTCTGATTGGGAACCATATTTAGGCAGCCATATTCTGTGGGTACTTGGAGGGGGATTGTCTTCTGTCATTGCACCAGATAGGACTGTTTCGGTTTTCACGTTTTGTTATTTTGTAGTGTTCTCGTTTATCGTCGATATTAAAGATGTTGAACACTAACCACGCTGCACTTTGGTCCTCCTCTCCTTCCCAGGAAGAAAACCGTTACAATAGCAAGGCAGCACCACATGACAATGCAGCATGGTAGCAACACAACATGACAACAACATGGTAGCAACAAAACAGGGTACAAACATTATTGGGCACAGACAACAGCACAAAGGGCCAGAAGGTAGAGACAACAATACATCACGCAAAGCAGCCACAACTGTCATTAAGAGTGTCCATGATTGAGTCTTTGAATGAAGAGATGGAGATAAAACTGTCCAGTTTGAGTGATTGCTGCAGCTCGTTCCGGCCACTAGCTGCAGGGAACTGAAAAGACGAGCGACCCAGGGATGTGTGTGCTTTGGGGACCTTGAACAGAATGTGACTGGCAGAACAGGTGTTGTATGTGGAGGATGAGGGCTGCAGTAGATATCTCAGACTGGGGGGAGTGAGGCCTAAGAGGGTTTTCTAAATAAGCATCAACCAGTGGGTCTTGCGACGGGTTTACAGAGATGACCAGTTTACAGAGGAGTATAGAGTGCAGTGATGTGTCCTATAAGGAGCATTGGTGGCAAATCTGATGGCAGAATGGTAAAGAACATCTAGTCGCTCGAGAGCACCCTTACCTGCCCATCTATAAATTATGTCTCCGTAATCTAGCATGGGTAGTATGGTCATCTGAATCAGGGTTAGTTTGGCAGCTGGGGTGAAAGAGGAGCGATTACGAGAGAGGAAACCAAGTCTAGATTTAACTTTAGACTGCAGCTTTGATATGTGCTGAGAGAAGGACACCGTCCCATCTAGCCATACTCCCAAGTACTTGAATGAGGTGACTACGTCAAGCTCTAAACCCTCAGATGTAGTAATCACCTTTCTGTGGGGACAGGGGCATTTTTCTTACCAAACCACAAGACCTTTGTTTTGGAGGTGTTCAGAACAGGGTTACGGGCATAGAAAGCTTGTTGGACAATTGACTGGGGCACAGTGCTGTTTTCTGCTGGAGGTGGTGGTGTGAGGCCTTAACCTCAGCCTCCCTCCCTCTCTCATTCCCTCTTCCTGGTGGTGGTGTGATGCCTTAACCTCAGCCTCCCAACCTCTCTCATTCCCTCTTCCTGGTGGTGGTGTGATGCCTTAACCTCAGCCTCCCTACCTCTCTCATTCCCTCTTCCTGGTGGTGGTGTGAGGCCTTAACCTCAGCCTCCCTCCCTCTCTCATTCCCTCTTCCTGGTGGTGGTGTGAGGCCTTAACCTTAGCCTCCCAACCTCTCTCATTCCCTCTTCCTGGTGGTGGTGTGATGCCTTAACCTCAGCCTCCCTCCCTCTCTCATTCCCTCTTCCTGGTGGTGGTGTGAGGCCTTAACCTCAGCCTCCCTCCCTCTCTCATTCCCTCTTCCTGGTGGTGGTGTGATGCCTTAACCTCAGCCTCCCTCCCTCTCTCATTCCCTCTTCCTGGTGGTGGTGTGAGGCCTTAACCTCAGCCTCCCAACCTCTCTCATTCCCTCTTCCTGGTGGTGGTGTGAGGTCTTAACCTCAGCCTCCCAACCTCTCTCATTCCCTCTTCCTGGTGGTGGTGTGAGGTCTTAACCTCAGCCTCCCTCCCTCTCTCATTCCCTCTTCCTGGTGGTGGTGTGAGGCCTTAACCTCAGCCTCCCTCCCTCTCTCATTCCCTCTTCCTGGTGGTGGTGTGATGCCTTAACCTCAGCCTCCCTCCCTCTCTCATTCCCTCTTCCTGGTGGTGGTGTGAGGCCTTAACCTCAGCCTCCCTCCCTCTCTCATTCCCTCTTCCTGGTGGTGGTGTGATGCCTTAACCTCAGCCTCCCAACCTCTCTCATTCCCTCTTCCTGGTGGTGGTGTGAGGTCTTAACCTCAGCCTCCCAACCTCTCTCATTCCCTCTTCCTGGTGGTGGTGTGAGGTCTTAACCTCAGCCTCCCTCCCTCTCTCATTCCCTCTTCCTCAGTACAATGTAGATGAGACCACTGACCAGACACAGAGGGAAGGACACCCAGGCCAGGATGTAGGCAAAGCCAAACGCAGCATCCTCCTCCCCATCCGGACTCATTACCGTGTAGATTATAGCTCCACACATCACAAACAGACCTGGAGAGAGGGGGAGGAAAAGGAACGTTATATAACGTTATATAACGTTTTAACGTTTTTAAACGTTATAAAATAGCATTCAACATGAGGCAGACAGCTCTTACTTTTCTCCAGTGTGTCAGCAAGCTCCTTCTGGTTCATTTTCCTCAGGGCGTGCAGTGTGATCTTCAGAGCCCCCTCTCTGGCACTGCTCTCCTGCTTCTCATCTTCAGCATCCACCACTTCCTGCTTCTCATCTTCAGCATCCACCACTTCCTGCTTCTGACTCTCAAAGCCTTGTGGGAGTTCTGATCTCAGAATCATCTTGAACATCTTCAGCTCGTTGTTCATGTCATAATATTCTCTTCAAGCAACTGAAATAAAGTCAATAAGTGAATGAATGATTGACATATCAACTTTACTTGAGGTAAACAAGTGTCTAAACTCACAGACACTAAAGGCTACTTCAATAAACAGATAAATACAGGTGTATATATCTATTGTTTAAATGTTTTATACAACCTTTATTTAACTAGGCATGTCAGATAAAGAACAAATTCTTATTTACAATGTCAGCCTCCCCCGGGCCAAACCCGGACGACGCTGGGTAACACCGCCCAATGGGACACCGCCCTATTGGACTCCCAATCCGCCCAATGGGACACCGCCCTATGGGACTCCCAATCCGCCCTAATGGGACTCCAAATCCGCCCTAATGGGACTCCCAATCCGCCCTAATGGGACTCCAAATCCGCCCTAATGGGACTCCAAATCCGCCCTAATGGGACTCCCAATCCGCCCTAATGGGACTCCCAATCCGCCCTAATGGGACTCCCAATCCGCCCTAATGGGACTCCCAATCCGCCCTAATGGGACTCCCAATCCGCCCTAATGGGACTCCCAATCCGCCCTATACTCCCAATCCGCCCTATGGACTCCCAATCCGCCCTATGGGACTCCCAATCCGCCCTATGGGACTCCCAATCCGCCCTATGGGACTCCAAATCCGCCCAGAGGACTCCCAAGCCCTAGGGACTCCCAAACTAAACTGGGACTCCCAATCCGCCCTAACTCCCGCCCTATGGGACTCCCAATCCGCCCTAAACTGGACTCCCAATCCGAACAGGGGACTCCCAATCTATAAACTCCCAACCGCCCCTATGGACTCCCAACCGCCCTAGGGACTCCCAATCCGCCCTATTCTCCCAATCTAAACTGGGACTCCCAACCGCCCTATGGGACTCCCAATCTATCCGCCTAAACTCCCAAACCGCCCTATGGGACTCCCAATCCGCCCTATGGGACTCCCAATCCGCCCTATGGGACTCCTAAACTGGAATCCAGCCCTATGGGACTCCCTAAACTGGAGAGAGACAGAGCCGCCTATAAACTAAACTGGGACAGAGCAGGATATTCTATAAACTAAACTGGAAGAGCAGGATATTCTATAAACTAAACTGGAGAGAACAGAGCAGGATATTCTATAAACTAAACTGGAGAGAGGAGCAGGCCTAGGATATTCTATAAACTAAACTGGAGAGGACAGAGCAGGATATTCTATAAACTAAACTGGGACAGAGAATATTCTATGGGACTCCCAATCCGCCCTAGGGACTCCCAATATTCAGGATATTCTATATTCTATAAACTAAACTGGACAGAGAACAGAGCAGGATATTCTATAAACTAAACTGGAGAGAGGGACAGAGCAGGATATTCTATAAACTAAACTGGAGAGAGGACAGAGCAGGATATTCTATAAACTAAACTGGAAACAGAGCAGGATATGGACAGAGAACTATAAACTAAACTGAGCTAGGAGGATAGAGCAGGATATTCTATAAACTAAACTGGAGAGGACAGAGAGAGAACAGAGCAGGATATTCTATAAACTAAACTGGAGAGAGGACAGAGCAGGATATTCTATAAACTAAACTGGAGAGGACAGAGCAGGATATTCTATAAACTAAACTGGAGAGAGAACAGAGCAGGATATTCTATAAACTAAACTGGAGAGAGGACAGAGGGAGAGAGGACAGAGCAGGATATTCTATAAACTAAACTGGAGAGGAACAGAGCAGGATATTCTATAAACTAAACTGGAGAGAGAGCACAGAGCAGGATATTCTATAAACTAAACTGGACAGAGAACAGAGAGGACAGAGCAGGATATTCTATAAACTAAACTGGAGAGAGAAGCAGGATATTCTGGAGAGAGGACAGAGCAGGATATTCTATAAACTAAACTGAGAACAGAGAGAGGACAGGATATTCTATAAACTAAACTGGAGAGAGCAGGACAGAGCAGGATATTCTATAAACTAAACTGGAGAGAGAACAGAGCAGGATATTCTATAAACTAAACTGGAGAGAGAACAGAGCAGGATATTCTATAAACTAAACTGGAGAGAGACAGAGAGGAGAGCAGGATATTCTATAAACTAAACTGGAGAGAGGACAGGATATTCTATAAACTAAACTGGAGAGAGCAGGACAGAGCAGGATATTCTATAAACTAAACTGGAGAGAGGACAGAGCAGGATATTCTATAAACTAAACTGGAGAGAGGACAGAGGATATTCTATAAACTAAACTGGGAGAGGACAGAGCAGGATATTCTATAAACTAAACTGGAGAGAGAACAGAGCAGGATATTCTATAAACTAAACTGGAGAGAGAACAGAGCAGGATATTCTATAAACTAAACTGGAGAGAGGACAGAGCAGGATATTCTATAAACTAAACTGGAGAGAGACAGAGCAGGATATTCTATAAACTAAACTGGAGAGAGAGACAGAGCAGGATATTCTATAAACTAAACTGGAGAGAGAGACAGAGCAGGATATTCTATAAACTAAACTGGAGAGAGGACAGAGCAGGATATTCTATAAACTAAACTGGACAGAGAACAGAGCAGGATATTCTATAAACTAAACTGGAGAGAGGACAGAGCAGGATATTCTATAAACTAAACTGGAGAGAGAACAGAGCAGGATATGCTATAAACTAAACTGGAGAGGACAGAGCAGGATATTCTATAAACTAAACTGGAGAGGACAGTACAGTATTGTATTTCAGAACAGTAATGTAACAGACAGAGCAGAGAGACAATACTGAAGTAAGGGACAACTTGTGTTATTGTTAGATGGGTGTTTGATGGAGGTATCATGTGTCAATCTGTGTAGTACTGCATGTCTTTACGAGCCTGTTACACACTAGTAAGTATATGTTTGATCAAGGAAGTGTGTGTCTCCCATGGTGTGTGTGATTCTTTATAGTAGGTGCTGAGGGATCCTGTCTCTATCACCTGTGGACACAGGATCTGCAGACAGTGCATCACCAGATACTGGGAGAAACCTGCTCCTTCAGCAGACTATGACTGTCCTCAGTGTAGAAAGAGATCCAGGACACTTCCTGTACTACATCCTGATGCCAGATCTAAACCATGTGCTGATATGACATGGCAGGTAGACAGGGAAACCCCTGTAGAACTCTGTGTGGATACCACTCTGTGTGGATACCACTGGAGAACTCTGTGGACCCCTAGGTGGACCCCTATAGAACTCTGTGTGGATACACACTAGGTGGACCCCTGTAGAACTCTGTGTGGATACCACTAGGTGGACCCCTATAGAACTCTGTGGGGATACCACTAGGTGGACCCCTATAGAACTCTGTGTGGATACCACTAGGTGGAACCCTGTAGTAGGTGCTGTAGAACTCTGTGGGGATACCTGTGTGGATACCACTAGGTGGACCCCTAGTAGAACTCTGTGTGGATACCACTAGGTGGACCCTATAGAACTCTGTGTGGATACCACTAGGTGGACCCCTATAGAACTCTGTGTGGATACCACTAGGTGGACCCCTATAGAACTCTGGATGTGTGATACCACTAGGTGGACCCCTATAGAACTCTGTGTGGATACCACTAGGTGGACCCCTCTGTGTGGATAGAACTATGTGTGGGATACCACTAGGTGGACCCCTGTAGAACTCTGTGTGGATACCACTAGGTGGACCCTCTGTGTGGATAGAACTCTGTGGGGATACCACTAGGTGGACCCCTATAGAACTCTGTGTGGATACCACTAGGTGGACCCCTATAGAACTCTGTGGGGATACCACTAGGTGGACCCCTAGAACTCTGTGGACCCCCTATAGAACTCTGTGGGGTGGATACCACTAGGTGGACCCCTATAGAACTCTGTGTGGATACCACTAGGTGGACCCCTATAGAACTCTGGTGGATACCACTAGGTGGACCCCTGTAGAACTCTGTGTGGATACCACTAGGTGGACCCCTATAGAACTCTGTGTGGATACCACTAGGTGGAAGAACTCTGTGTGGATACCACTAGGTGGACCCCTGTAGAACTCTGTGGGATACCACTAGGTGGACCCCTGTGTGGATACCACTAGAACTCTGTGTGGATACCACTAGGTGGACCCCTGTAGAACTCTGTGTGGATACCACTAGGTGGACCCCTATAGAACTCTGTGTGGATACCACTAGGTGGACCCCTATAGAACTCTGTGTGGATACCACTAGGTGGACCCCTATAGAACTCTGTGTGGATACCACTAGGTGGACCCCTATAGAACTCTGTGTGGATACCACTAGGTGGACCCCTGTAGAACTCTGTGGGGTGGATACCACTAGGTGGACCCCTATAGAACTCTGTGTGGATACTCACTAGGTGGACCCCTGTAGAACTCTGTGTGGATACCACTAGGTGGACCCCTGTAGAACTCTGTGTGGATACCACTAGGTGGACTGTAGAACTCTGTGTGGATACCACTAGGTGGACCCCTATAGAACTCTGTGTGGATACCACTAGGTGGACCCCTATAGAACTCTGTGTGGATACCACTGGAGGTGGACCCCTGGACCCCTAGAACTCTGTGGGGATACCACTAGGTGGAGGCCTATAGAACTCTGTGGGGATACCACTAGGTGGACCCCTGTAGAACTCTGTGGGGATACCACTAGGTGGAGGCCTATAGAACTCTGTGTACCACTAGGTGGACCCCTAGAACTCTGTGGGGATACCACTAGGTGGACCCCTATAGAACTCTGTGTGGATACCACTAGGTGGAACTCTGTGTGGATACCACTAGGTGGACCCCTATAGAACTCTGTGTGGATACCACTAGGTGGACCCCTGTAGAACTCTGTGGGGATACCACTAGGTGGACCCCTATAGAACTCTGTGTGGATACCACTAGGTGGACCCCTATAGAACTCTGTGGGGATACCACTAGGTGGACCCCTATAGAACTCTGTGTGGATACCACTAGGTGGACCCCTATAGAACTCTGTGGGGATAACTCTGTGGGGATACCACTAGGTGGAGAACTCTGCCTAGAAACTCTGTGTGGATACCACTAGGTGGACCCCTGTAGAGCTCTGTGTGGATACACCACTAGGTGGAGGCCTATAGAACTCTGTGGGGATACCACTAGGTGGACCCCTGTAGAGCTCTGTGTGGATACACCACTAGGTGGAGGCCTATAGAACTCTGTGTGGATACCACTAGGTGGACCCCTATAGAACTCTGTGTGGATACACCACTAGGTGGAGGCCTATAGAACTCTGTGGGGATACCACTAGGTGGACCCCTGTAGAACTCTGTGTGGATACACCACTAGGTGGAGGCCTATAGAACTCTGTGTGGATACACCACTAGGTGGACCCCTATAGAACTCTGTGTGGATACACCACTAGGTGGACCCCTATAGAACTCTGTGTGGATACACCACTAGGTGGACCCCTATAGAACTCTGTGTGGATACACCACTAGGTGGAGGCAGAGTGTCACTGTCACACCATGATTTATTACCACAACTTCAAGTTGTTGTTGAAATGGAACGGAATAGTCCCAAAGGTTTTAATGATCAGTGGAAATCAAGTTCACCTCAAATACTGACAATGATGTGACCTTTACGTGACCTTAACCCAAGTCTGGTATGAGGCTATGATTTCAGGGCCTTCAAAACATTCCATTTGATTTTCACAGAGAAAGGTAGAGCTAACCTGAAACAGGATACTTTTATCCTCATTGAAATGGGCATTGTGTTTTTCCCCTTTTGTGTAAAAATTTCAATCCCTACTGTAACTATGGCAACTAGGACCAGACATACTGAATTACTGTGTTGTTGTGTCTCTACAGCTGAACAACATGATGGAGGACCAGACATACTGAATTACTGTGTTGTGTCTCTACAGCTGAACAACATGATGGAGGACCAGACATACTGAATTACTGTGTTGTTGTCTCTACAGCTGAACAACATGATGGAGGACCAGACATACTGAATTACTGTGTTGTTGTGTCTACAGCTGAACAACATGATGGAGGACCAGACATACTGAATTACTGTGTTGTTGTATCTCTACAGCTGAACAACATGATGGAGGACCAGACATACTGAATTACTGTGTTGTTGTCTCTACAGCTGAACAACATGATGGATGACCATACATACTGAATTACTGTGTTGTTGTGTCTCTACAGCTGAACAACATGATGGAGGACCAGACATACTGAATTACTGTGTTGTTGTCTCTACAGCTGAACAACATGGAGGACCAGACATACTGAATTACTGTGTTGTTGTGTCTCTACAGCTGAACAACATGATGGAGGACCAGACATACTGAATTACTGTGTTGTTGTGTCTACAGCTGAACAACATGATGGAGGACCAGACATACTGAATTACTGTGTTGTTGTGTCTCTACAGCTGAACAACATGATGGAGGACCAGACATACTGAATTACTGTGTTGTTGTGTCTCTACAGCTGAACAACATGATGGAGGACCAGACATACTGAATTACTGTGTTGTTGTGTCTCTACAGCTGAACAACATGATGGAGGACCAGACATACTGAATTACTGTGTTGTTGTGTCTCTACAGCTGAACAACATGATGGAGGACCAGACATACTGAATTACTGTGTTGTTGTGTCTCTACAGCTGAACAACATGATGGAGGACCAGACATACTGAATTACTGTGTTGTTGTGTCTCTACAGCTGAACAACATGATGGAGGACCAGACATACTGAATTACTGTGTTGTTGTGTCTCTACAGCTGAACAACATGATGGAGGACCAGACATACTGAATTACTGTGTTGTTGTCTCTACAGCTGAACAACATGATGGAGGACCAGACATACTGAATTACTGTGTTGTGTCTCTACAGCTGAACAACATGATGGAGGACCAGACATACTGAATTACTGTGTTGTTGTGTCTCTACAGCTGAACAACATGATGGAGGACCAGACATACTGAATTACTGTGTTGTTGTCTCTACAGCTGAACAACATGATGGAGGACCAGACATACTGAATTACTGTGTTGTTGTGTCTACAGCTGAACAACATGATGGAGGACCAGACATACTGAATTACTGTGTTGTTGTGTCTACAGCTGAACAACATGATGGAGGACCAGACATACTGAATTACTGTGTTGTTGTGTCTCTACAGCTGAACAACATGATGGAGGACCAGACATACTGAATTACTGTGTTGTTGTGTCTCTACAGCTGAACAACATGATGGAGGACCAGACATACTGAATTACTGTGTTGTTGTCTCTACAGCTGAACAACATGATGGAGGACCAGACATACTGAATTACTGTGTTGTTGTGTCTACAGCTGAACAACATGATGGAGGACCAGACATACTGAATTACTGTGTTGTTGCATCTCTACAGCTGAACAACATGATGGAGGACCAGACATACTGAATTACTGTGTTGTTGTCTCTACAGCTGAACAACATGATGGATGACCATACATACTGAATTACTGTGTTGTTGTGTCTCTACAGCTGAACAACATGATGGAGGACCAGACATACTGAATTACTGTGTTGTTGTGAACAACATGGAGGACTCTACAGCTGAACAACATGATGGAGGACCAGACATACTGAATTACTGTGTTGTTGTGTCTCTACAGCTGAACAACATGATGGAGGACCAGACATACTGAATTACTGTGTTGTTGTGTCTCTACAGCTGAACAACATGATGGAGGACCAGACATACTGAATTACTGTGTTGTTGTGTCTCTACAGCTGAACAACATGATGGAGGACCAGACATACTGAATTACTGTGTTGTTGTGTCTCTACAGCTGAACAACATGATGGAGGACCAGACATACTGAATTACTGTGTTGTTGTGTCTCTACAGCTGAACAACATGATGGAGGACCAGACATACTGAATTACTGTGTTGTTGTGTCTCTACAGCTGAACAACATGATGGAGGACCAGACATACTGAATTACTGTGTTGTTGTGTCTCTACAGCTGAACAACATGATGGAGGACCAGACATACTGAATTACTGTGTTGTTGTGTCTCTACAGCTGAACAACATGATGGAGGACCAGACATACTGAATTACTGTGTTGTTGTGTCTCTACAGCTGAACAACATGATGGAGGACCAGACATACTGAATTACTGTGTTGTTGTGTCTCTACAGCTGAACAACATGATGGAGGACCAGACATACTGAATTACTGTGTTGTTGTGTCTCTACAGCTGAACAACATGATGGAGGACCAGACATACTGAATTACTGTGTTGTTGTGTCTCTACAGCTGAACAACATGATGGAGGACCAGACATACTGAATTACTGTGTTGTTGTGTCTCTACAGCTGAACAACATGATGGAGGACCAGACATACTGAATTACTGTGTTGTTGTGTCTCTACAGCTGAACAACATGATGGAGGACCAGACATACTGAATTACTGTGTTGTTGTGTCTCTACAGCTGAACAACATGATGGAGGACCAGACATACTGAATTACTGTGTTGTTGTCTCTACAGCTGAACAACATGATGGAGGACCATGATGGAGGACCAGACATACTGAATTACTGTGTTGTTGTCTCTACAGCTGAACAACATGATGGAGGACCAGACATACTGAATTACTGTGTTGTTGTGTCTCTACAGCTGAACAACATGATGGAGGACCAGACATACTGAATTACTGTGTTGTTGTGTCTCTACAGCTGAACAACATGATGGAGGACCAGACATACTGAATTACTGTGTTGTTGTGTCTACAGCTGAACAACATGATGGAAGACCAGACATACTGAATTACTGTGTTGTTGTGTCTCTACAGCTGAACAACATGATGGAGGACCAGACATACTGAATTACTGTGTTGTGTGTCTACAGCTGAACAACATGATGGAGGACCAGACATACTGAATTACTGTGTTGTGTCTCTACAGCTGAACAACATGATGGATGACCAGACATACTGAATTACTGTGTTGTTGTGTCTCTACAGCTGAACAACATGATGGAGGACCAGACATACTGAATTACTGTGTTGTTGTCTCTACAGCTGAACAACATGATGGAGGACCAGACATACTGAATTACTGTGTTGTTGTGTCTCTACAGCTGAACAACATGATGGAGGACCAGACATACTGAATTACTGTGTTGTTGTCTCTACAGCTGAACAACATGATGGAGGACCAGACATACTGAATTACTGTGTTGTTGTGTCTCTACAGCTGAACAACATGATGGAGGACCAGACATACTGAATTACTGTGTTGTTGTGTCTCTACAGCTGAACAACATGACCAGACATGAATTACTGTTGTTGTCTCTACAGCTGAACAACATGATGGAGGACCAGACATACTGAATTACTGTGTTGTTGTGTCTCTACAGCTGAACAACATGATGAGGACCAGACATACTGAATTACTGTGTTGTTGTGTCTCTACAGCTGAACAACATGATGGAGGACCAGACATACTGAATTACTGTGTTGTGTCTCTACAGCTGAACAACATGATGGAGGACCAGACATACTGAATTACTGTGTTGTTGTGTCTCTACAGCTGAACAACATGATGGAGGACCAGACATACTGAATTACTGTGTTGTTGTGTCTCTACAGCTGAACAACATGATGGAGGACCAGACATACTGAATTACTGTGTTGTTGTGTCTCTACAGCTGAACAACATGATGGAGGACCAGACATACTGAATTACTGTGTTGTTGTGTCTCTACAGCTGAACAACATGATGGAGGACAGACATACTGAATTACTGTGTTGTTGTGTCTCTACAGCTGAACAACATGATGGAGGACCAGACATACTGAATTACTGTGTTGTTGTGTCTCTACAGCTGAACAACATGATGGAGGACCAGACATACTGAATTACTGTGTTGTTGTGTCTCTACAGCTGAACAACATGATGGAGGACCAGACATACTGAATTACTGTGTTGTTGTGTCTCTACAGCTGAACAACATGATGGAGGACCAGACATACTGAATTACTGTGTTGTTGTGTCTCTACAGCTGAACAGCATGATGGAGGACCAGACATACTGAATTACTGTGTTGTTGTGTCTCTACAGCTGAACAACATGATGGAGGACCAGACATACTGAATTACTGTGTTGTTGTGTCTCTACAGCTGAACAACATGATGGAGGACCAGACATACTGAATTACTGTGTTGTTGTGTCTCTACAGCTGAACAACATGATGGAGGACCAGACATACTGAATTACTGTGTTGTTGTGTCTCTACAGCTGAACAACATGATGGAGGAATTACCAGACATACTGAATTACTGTGTTGTTGTGTCTCTACAGCTGAACAACATGATGGAGGACCAGACATACTGAATTACTGTGTTGTTGTGTCTCTACAGCTGAACAACATGATGGAGGACCAGACATACTGAATTACTGTGTTGTTGTGTCTCTACAGCTGAACAACATGATGGAGGACCAGACATACTGAATTACTGTGTTGTTGTGTCTCTAGACAGCTGAACAACATGATGGAGGACCAGACATACTGAATTACTGTGTTGTTGTGTCTACTACAGCTGAACAACATGATGGAGGACCAGACATACTGAATTACTGTGTTGTTGTGTCTCTACAGCTGAACAACATGATGGAGGACCAGACATACTGAATTACTGTGTTGTTGTGTCTCTACAGCTGAACAACATGATGGAGGACCAGACATACTGAATTACTGTGTTGTTGTGTCTCTACAGCTGTGATGGAGGACTCTGAATTACTGTGTTGTTGTGTCTCTACAGCTGAACAACATGATGGAGGACCAGACATACTGAATTACTGTGTTGTTGTGTCTCTACAGCTGAACAACATGATGGAGGACCAGACATACTGAATTACTGTGTTGTTGTGTCTCTACAGCTGAACAACATGATGGAGGACCAGACATACTGAATTACTGTGTTGTTGTGTCTCTACAGCTGAACAACATGATGGAGGACCAGACATACTGAATTACTGTGTTGTTGTGTCTCTACAGCTGAACAACATGATGGAGGACCAGACATACTGAATTACTGTGTTGTTGTGTCTCTACAGCTGAACAACATGATGGAGGACCAGACATACTGAATTACTGTGTTGTTGTGTCTCTACAGCTGAACAACATGATGGAGGACCAGACATACTGAATTACTGTGTTGTTGTGTCTCTACAGCTGAACAACATGATGGAGGACCAGACATACTGAATTACTGTGTTGTTGTGTCTCTACAGCTGAACAACATGATGGAGGACCAGACATACTGAATTACTGTGTTGTTGTGTCTCTACAGCTGAACAACATGATGGAGGACCAGACAATTACTGTGTTGTTGTCTCTACAGCTGAACAACATGATGGAGGACCAGACATACTGAATTACTGTGTCTCTACAGCTGAACAACATGATGGAGGACCAGACATACTGAATTACTGTGTTGTTGTGTCTCTACAGCTGAACAACATGATGGAGGACCAGACATACTGAATTACTGTGTTGTTGTGTCTCTACAGCTGAACAACATGATGGAGGACCAGACATACTGAATTACTGTGTTGTTGTGTCTCTACAGCTGAACAACATGATGGAGGACCAGACATACTGAATTACTGTGTTGTTGTGTCTCTACAGCTGAACAACATGATGGAGGACCAGACATACTGAATTACTGTGTTGTTGTGTCTCTACAGCTGAACAACATGATGGAGGACCAGACATACTGAATTACTGTGTTGTTGTGTCTCTACAGCTGAACAACATGATGGAGGACCAGACATACTGAATTACTGTGTTGTTGTGTCTCTACAGCTGAACAACATGATGGAGGACCAGACATACTGAATTACTGCTGAACAACAACATGATGGAGGACCAGACATACTGAATTACTGTGTTGTTGTGTCTCTACAGCTGAACAACATGATGGAGGACCAGACATACTGAATTACTGTGTTGTTGTGTCTCTACAGCTGCTGAAGGACAACATACTGAATGTGTTGTGTGTCTACAGCTGAACAACATGAGGACCAGACATACTGAATTACTGTGTTGTTGTGTCTCTACAGCTGAACAACATGATGGAGGACCAGACATACTGAATTACTGTGTTGTTGTGTCTCTACAGCTGAACAACATGATGGAGGACCAGACATACTGAATTACTGTGTTGTTACTGAATTACTGTGTCTCTACAGCTGAACAACATGATGGAGGACCAGACATACTGAATTACTGTGTTGTTGTGTCTCTACAGCTGAACAACATGATGGAGGACCAGACATACTGAATTACTGTGTTGTTGTGTCTCTACAGCTGAACAACATGATGGAGGACCAGACATACTGAATTACTGTGTTGTTGTGTCTCTACAGCTGAACAACATGATGGAGGACCAGACATACTGAATTACTGTGTTGTTGTCTCTACAGCTGAACAACATGATGGAGGACCAGACATACTGAATTACTGTGTTGTTGTGTCTCTACAGCTGAACAACATGATGGAGGACCAGACATACTGAATTACTGTGTTGTTGTGTCTCTACAGCTGAACAACATGATGGAGGACCAGACATACTGAATTACTGTGTTGTGTGTCTCTACAGCTGAACAACATGATGGAGGACCAGACATACTGAATTACTGTGTTGTTGTGTCTCTACAGCTGAACAACATGATGGAGGACCAGACATACTGAATTACTGTGTTGTTGTGTCTCTACAGCTGAACAACATGATGGAGGACCAGACATACTGAATTACTGTGTTGTTGTGTCTCTACAGCTGAACAACATGATGGAGGACCAGACATACTGAATTACTGTGTTGTGTCTCTACAGCTGAACAACATGATGGAGGACCAGACATACTGAATTACTGTGTTGTTGTGTCTCTACAGCTGAACAACATGATGGAGGACCAGACATACTGAATTACTGTGTTGTTGTCTCTACAGCTGAACAACATGATGGAGGACCAGACATACTGAATTACTGTGTTGTTGTGTCTCTACAGCTGAACAACATGATGGAGGACCAGACATACTGAATTACTGTGTTGTTGTGTCTCTACAGCTGAACAACATGATGGAGGACCAGACATACTGAATTACTGTGTTGTTGTGTCTCTACAGCTGAACAACATGATGGAGGACCAGACATACTGAATTACTGTGTTGTTGTGTCTCTACAGCTGAACAACATGATGGAGGACCAGACATACTGAATTACTGTGTTGTTGTGTCTCTACAGCTGAACAACATGATGGAGGACCAGACATACTGAATTACTGTGTTGTTGTGTCTCTACAGCTGAACAACATGATGGAGGACCAGACATACTGAATTACTGTGTTGTTGTGTCTCTACAGCTGAACAACATGATGGAGGACCAGACATACTGAATTACTGTGTTGTTGTGTCTCTACAGCTGAACAACATGATGGAGGACCAGACATACTGAATTACTGTGTTGTTGTGTCATGAACAACATGATGAGGACCAGACATACTGAATTACTGTGTTGTTGTGTCTCTACAGCTGAACAACATGATGGAGGACCAGACATACTGAATTACTGTGTTGTTGTGTCTCTACTGTGTTGTTTACTGTGTTGTTGTCTCTACAGCTGAACAACATGATGGAGGACCAGACATACTGAATTACTGTGTTGTTGTGTCTCTACAGCTGAACAACATGATAGAGGACCAGACATACTGAATTACTGTGTTGTTGTGTCTCTACAGCTGAACAACATGATGGAGGACCAGACATGATGGAGGACCAGACATACTGAATTACTGTGTTGTTGTGTCTCTACAGCTGAACAACATGATGGAGGACCAGACATACTGAATTACTGTGTTGTTGTGTCTCTACAGCTGAACAACATGATGGAGGACCAGACATACTGAATTACTGTGTTGTTGTGTCTCTACAGCTGAACAACATGATGGAGGACCAGACATACTGAATTACTGTGTTGTTGTGTCTCTACAGCTGAACAACATGATGGAGGACCAGACATACTGAATTACTGTGTTGTTGTGTCTCTACAGCTGAACAACATGATGGAGGACCAGACATACTGAATTACTGTGTTGTTGTGTCTCTACAGCTGAACAACATGATGGAGGACCAGACATACTGAATTACTGTGTTGTTGTCTCTACAGCTGAACAACATGATGGAGGACCAGACATACTGAATTACTGTGTTGTTGTGTCTCTACAGCTGAACAACATGATGGAGGACCAGACATACTGAATTACTGTGTTGTTGTGTCTCTACAGCTGAACAACATGATGGAGGACCAGACATACTGAATTACTGTGTTGTTGTGTCTCTACAGCTGAACAACATGATGGAGGACCAGACATACTGAATTACTGTGTTGTTGTGTCTCTACAGCTGAACAACATGATGGAGGACCAGACATACTGAATTACTGTGTTGTTGTGTCTCTACAGCTGAACAACATGATGGAGGACCAGACATACTGAATTACTGTGTTGTGTGTCTCTACAGCTGAACAACATGATGGAGGACCAGACATACTGAATTACTGTGTTGTTGTGTCTCTACAGCTGAACAACATGATGGAGGACCAGACATACTGAATTACTGTGTTGTTGTGTCTCTACAGCTGAACAACATGATGGAGGACCAGACATACTGAATTACTGTGTTGTTGTGTCTCTACAGCTGAACAACATGATGGAGGACCAGACATACTGAATTACTGTGTTGTTGTGTCTCTACAGCTGAACAACATGATGGAGGACCAGACATACTGAATTACTGTGTTGTTGTGTCTCTACAGCTGAACAACATGATGGAGGACCAGACATACTGAATTACTGTGTTGTTGTGTCTCTACAGCTGAACAACATGATGGAGGACCAGACATACTGAATTACTGTGTTGTTGTGTCTCTACAGCTGAACAACATGATGGAGGACCAGACATACTGAATTACTGTGTTGTTGTGTCTCTACAGCTGAACAACATGATGGAGGACCAGACATACTGAATTACTGTGTTGTTGTGTCTCTACAGCTGAACAACATGATGGAGGACCAGACATACTGAATTACTGTGTTGTTGTGTCTCTACAGCTGAACAACATGATGGAGGACCAGACATACTGAATTACTGTGTTGTGTGTCTCTACAGCTGAACAACATGATGGAGGACCAGACATACTGAATTACTGTGTTGTTGTGTCTCTACAGCTGAACAACATGATGGAGGACCAGACATACTGAATTACTGTGTTGTTGTGTCTCTACAGCTGAACAACATGATGGAGGACCAGACATACTGAATTACTGTGTTGTTGTGTCTCTACAGCTGAACAACATGATGGAGGACCAGACATACTGAATTACTGTGTTGTTGTGTCTCTACAGCTGAACAACATGATGGAGGACCAGACATACTGAATTACTGTGTTGTTGTGTCTCTACAGCTGAACAACATGATGGAGGACCAGACATACTGAATTACTGTGTTGTTGTGTCTCTACAGCTGAACAACATGATGGAGGACCAGACATACTGAATTACTGTGTTGTTGTGTCTCTACAGCTGAACAACATGATGGAGGACCAGACATACTGAATTACTGTGTTGTTGTGTCTCTACAGCTGAACAACATGATGGAGGACCAGACATACTGAATTACTGTGTTGTTGTGTCTCTACAGCTGAACAACATGATGGAGGACCAGACATACTGAATTACTGTGTTGTTGTGTCTCTACAGCTGAACAACATGATGGAGGACCAGACATACTGAATTACTGTGTTGTTGTGTCTCTACAGCTGAACAACATGATGGAGGACCAGACATACTGAATTACTGTGTTGTTGTCTCTACAGCTGAACAACATGATGGAGGACCAGACATACTGAATTACTGTGTTGTTGTGTCTCTACAGCTGAACAACATGATGGAGGACCAGACATACTGAATTACTGTGTTGTTGTGTCTCTACAGCTGAACAACATGATGGAGGACCAGACATACTGAATTACTGTGTTGTTGTGTCTCTACAGCTGAACAACATGATGGAGGACCAGACATACTGAATTACTGTGTTGTTGTGTCTCTACAGCTGAACAACATGATGGAGGACCAGACATACTGAATTACTGTGTTGTTGTGTCTCTACAGCTGAACAACATGATGGAGGACCAGACATACTGAATTACTGTGTTGTTGTGTCTCTACAGCTGAACAACATGATGGAGGACCAGACATACTGAATTACTGTGTTGTTGTGTCTCTACAGCTGAACAACATGATGGAGGACCAGACATACTGAATTACTGTGTTGTTGTGTCTCTACAGCTGAACAACATGATGGAGGACCAGACATACTGAATTACTGTGTTGTTGTGTCTACAGCTGAACAACATGATGGAGGACCAGACATACTGAATTACTGTGTTGTTGTGTCTCTACAGCTGAACAACATGATGGAGGACCAGACATACTGAATTACTGTGTTGTTGTGTCTCTACAGCTGAACAACATGATGGAGGACCAGACATACTGAATTACTGTGTTGTTGTGTCTCTACAGCTGAACAACATGATGGAGGACCAGACATACTGAATTACTGTGTTGTTGTGTCTCTACAGCTGAACAACATGATGGAGGACCAGACATACTGAATTACTGTGTTGTTGTGTCTCTACAGCTGAACAACATGATGGAGGACCAGACATACTGAATTACTGTGTTGTTGTGTCTCTACAGCTGAACAACATGATGGAGGACCAGACATACTGAATTACTGTGTTGTTGTGTCTCTACAGCTGAACAACATGATGGAGGACCAGACATACTGAATTACTGTGTTGTTGTGTCTCTACAGCTGAACAACATGATGGAGGACCAGACATACTGAATTACTGTGTTGTTGTGTCTCTACAGCTGAACAACATGATGGAGGACCAGACATACTGAATTACTGTGTTGTTGTGTCTCTACAGCTGAACAACATGATGGAGGACCAGACATACTGAATTACTGTGTTGTTGTGTCTCTACAGCTGAACAACATGATGGATGACCAGACATACTGAATTACTGTGTTGTTGTGTCTCTACAGCTGAACAACATGATGGAGGACCAGACATACTGAATTACTGTGTTGTTGTGTCTACAGCTGAACAACATGATGGAGGACCAGACATACTGAATTACTGTGTTGTTGTCTCTACAGTACCTAAAGCCTACTGCATTGGGCCTAAAGCATGATGGGCCTAAAGCCTACTGCATTGGGCCTACTGCATTGGGCCTAAAGCCTACTGTATTGGGCCTAAAGCCTACTGCATTGGGCCTAAAGCCTACTGCATTGGGCCTAAAGCCTACTGCATTGGGCCTAAAGCCTACTGTATTGGGCCTAAAGCCTACTGCATTCCAGAAAAGGCCTAAAAGGATCCTACCCAGAAAAGGTGTGATTGGGCCTAAAGCCTACTGCATTGAAAAGGCCTAAAGCCTACTGCATTGGGACCCCTGATGTAAAGCCTACTGCACAAACCTCATTGCTACCAGAACTGTTTTGAATAGGTTAATGTTGCAGAAACTGTCTTGTTTTCTTTTTTCCAAATCTTGAGTGTTAGACCTCGGCTTCCATTTTGACTCAATGTGATCTTGATTCCAGAAAAGGTTGGTGACCCCTGATGTAAAGGATCTGAGCGTTGTGATTCTCTTGATTCCAGAAAAGGTTGGTGACCCCTGATGTAAAGGATCTGAGGGTTGTGATTCTCTTGATTCCTGTGTTTGTTTCTAATCTTTAAAAAAAAAAATATTTATGGTGAAGACAATAAGAAGAGGCAACACCCAGAAGAGTCAAAAGGTGATGTTCAACTATAGTAACCGTTTTCCTTCACTACTGCCAGTAATGTGGAGGCCAGGGTGGGACCCCAGACTGTATCCTGAGTCCTGAACAGATCCGCCAAGACAATAAGTGGTAGCTGAGTAGCTCAAGGTCTGCCAAAGGTAGACTAGAGAAAACACTCCCTCTCAGAGTCCACATGGGCCTGATGGGATGTGGTCAACGGGTTTGGGCTGATTACTTCAGATTTGTAATCAGATTAAATGACAAAGTCATTAGTAACTCAGTCATTAGTAAATTAGTAACGTAAACAGATTACTTGGGTTACTTCTTTGGTAAGCCAGCATCTGCCTCAGTTTACACAGACCTGTCTGCAAAGACAAAACATGTACCTGACGGACAGGTAGACTTGAATGTAGGCCCACTCATTTCCACAGAAATTTAGCTGAGTAGCTGATGTCATCCCTGTGCTTGATGGGAAGTGAACAGGGTGGAGCTGTGTTGACTAATAATAAAAAGTCCTCGTCAAAAATATCCTGGTGAAATGTTTGATTCTCTGGTCCTCAGTACATGGAGTTAGTCTATGAAGAGGTTTTACAATAACATAACATTTCTGGGTAGTCTTAAACAAATTCACTCTGAAACAAAGTGTACACCTCACACACATGGTTATGGGCTTAAACAAGACGACACCTCGTCCATGTCAGATATACAGTAGAGTTTAAATGTATTCAAGTTTGAGTTTGCATCCCAATATTAAACGTTGTATACATCACAGAATACAGTAATTTAAAAAGACAGTTTGCCATAGAAACACCGGGGGGGGTTAAATAAAGAAGTGTTCATTATTAAATTGTGGAAAACAATCAAATTCCACCCATGAGGCCACTAGAGGGCGATTTGGTCATTTGACGGCAGGAAAGCGATACCTCAAGGCTTCTACATTGTTTCAGAGTGGAACGGTGCGGAAGACTCAGGTATACTGTCTGCTTCCTGCCCACTTGAGCCCCCAAGGTCGCAAGGACAGATTGAATAGGCATCAGAACAATGGGAAATGATACCTACTGTCCACTAAAGCTGTGAATTCCTCTGAGATGTGTCACAACACTGAGTCTGACGGAAACTTCAGGATGTCTGTTCTTTCTGGCAGCAGCGCAGGAAAAGTCAGCTGGTAGCAGTTTTATTCTACACCGAACTAACATTTAAACGTAACATGTAAAGTGTTGGTTCCCATGTTTCAAGAGCTGAAATAAAATATCCCAGAATTGTTCCATAAACTCAAAAAAGCTTATTTCTCTAAAATGTTGTTGCACACATTTATTTTCAAATCCCTGTTAGTGAGAATTTGTCCTTTGCCAAGATAATCCATCCACCTGTCAGGTGTGGCATATCAAGAAGATGATTAAACACCATGATCATTATACAGGTGCTGGAGACAATAAAAGGCCACTCTAAAAATGAATCAGGTCTCTGCATATAAATACTTAGGGATATGATTGGATGATGAACTGTCTATTAAAATGCATATTGATGAACTTTGTAAACGGCTAAAAATCAAGCTAGGCTTCCTCTATAGAAACAGGACACGTTTGTCCTCTACAAATAGAAGACTAATTGTGCAAGCTACTTTTATGTCTGTTATAGATTATGGGGATATTATTTACATGCGCACGCTACGGCATCAACACTTAAATCGCTGGATGCTACTTATCGTTGCGCACTTAGGTTTATTACGGGTGCTAGATGCAGAACTCACCGCTGTGTTTTATATCATAATGTGGGTTGGACTTCGCTGTCCGTGAGACGAGAACAACATGCTCTCTCGTGTTGTCTATAAAGCACTTCTGAATAATCTACTTTCTTATTTATCATCACTCATCAATATTAGAATTATAATTCCTAACACCAGGTCTCAAGCATTGGATTACACTTGAGGCCCATGTGGTTTCCACAGAGTTGGGTATGGCTGTCTTTTCCTGTTATACGCTCCTTGCCTGTGGAATAGTCTGCAGACTAAACTTCAACCTGAGACTCTTGTCCCCCTGTTGCCCATTTTAAATATTTATTGGAGCATTTTTATTTTTGTGTTGCTTTTAACTGTTTCGGGTAAAGTTATTGTGCTGTTAGGGGAATAACCTGTGTGGAAATCAAATCTGTTGTTGTATTTTTATTTATTTGTATGATCTGTGATGGTTTTGTTTTGTCGTGTTTAGTTTTTTAATCATTGTACCTAAACTGTATGTATAAACATGTATACGCAGGGCCCAGCTGTAAAAGAGGTCTGTCTGTGTTCCTTGTAAAGGAAAGGAATAATAATCAGAAAATGTGCAGTTTTGCCACACAACGCCACAGAGTTTTGCCACACAATGCCACAGAGTTTTGCCACACAACACAATGCCACAGAGTTTTGCCACACAACACAATGCCACAGAGTTTTGCCACACAACACAATGCCACAGAGTTTTGCCACACAACACAATGCCACAGAGTTTTGCCACACAATGCCACAGAGTTTTGCCACACAACACAATGCCACAGAGTTTTGCCACACAACACAATGCCACAGAGTTTTGCCACACAACACAATGCCACAGAGTTTTGCCACACAACACAATGCCACAGAGTTTTGTGGGAGACTGCAATTGGCATGTTGACTTCAGGAATGTCCACCAGAGCTGTTGTTAATGACTCTACCATAAGCTGCCTCCAACGTAGTTTTAGAGAATTTGGCAGTGCGTCCAACCAGCAACGTTGTGAACAGGGGGGGTTATGGTATGGGCAGACATAAGCTACGGATAACGAACACCATTGCATTTTATCGATGGCACGTTGAATGCACAGAGATACCGTGACCACATCCTGAGGCCCATTGTCGTGCCATTCATCCAACCACCATCACCTCATGTTTCAGCATGATAATGCACGGCCCCATGCTGCAAGGATCTGTACACAATTCCTGGAAGCGTAAACTGTTCCAGTTCTTCCATTGCCTGCATACTCGCCAGGGTGACATACCCGTTGAGCATGTTTGGGATGTTCGGGATAGGCTTGTAGGACAGGATGTCCAGTTCCAACCAATATCCAACATATTCACACAACCATCAAAGAGGAGTGGGACAACATTTCACAGGCCACAATCAACAGCCTGATCACAGGCTTACAGTCATGTGTGCATATATTCTACGTATGGGTGGTCCCGGGAATCGAACCCACTACCCTGGCGTTACAAGCGCCATGCTCTACCAACTGTGCTACAGAAGGACAACATTTCACAGGCCACAATCAACAGCCTGATCAACTCTATTCAAATGAGATGAGTTGTGCTGCATGAGGCCAGATGGTCTCACCAGATACTGACTGGTTTTCTGATCCACGCCTCTACCTTTTGTTCTGTGACCAAAAGATGCGTATCTGTCTGTATTCCCAGTCATGTCAAATCCACAGATTAAGGCCTAATTCATTTATTTCAATTGACTGATTTCCTTATATGAACAGTAACTCAGTAAAATCTTTGACATTGTTGCATCACTAGGTTAATATGTTTTTTGGTATGGCTTATTTAGGCCTAATTATTGTAAACAGTTGGGGGATGGGTAATGTAGTCTTGACTCTTGGTTAACAGTGTTGGGGGATGGGTAATGTAGTCTTGACTCTTGGTTGACAGTGTTGGGGGATGGGTAATGTAGTCTTGACTCTTGGTTAACAGTGTTGGGGGATGGGTAATGTAGTCTTGACTCTTGGTTGACAGTGTTGGGGGATGGGTAATGTAGTCTTGACTCTTGGTTAACAGTGTTGGGGGATGGGTAATGTAGTCTTGACTCTTGGTTAACAGTGTTGGGGGATGGGTAATGTAGTCTTGACTCTTGATTAACAGTGTTGGGGGATGGGTAATGTAGTCTTGACTCTTGGTTGACAGTGTTGGAGGATGGGTAATGTAGTCTTGACTCTTGGTTGACAGTGTTGGGGGATGGGTAATGTAGTCTTGACTCTTGGTTAACAGTGTTGGGGGATGGGTAATGTAGTCTTGACTCTTGGTTAACAGTGTTGGGGGATGGGTAATGTAGTCTTGACTCTTGGTTAACAGTGTTGGGGGATGGGTAATGTAGTCTTGACTCTTGGTTAACAGTGTTGGGGGATGGGTAATGTAGTCTTGACTCTTGGTTAACAGTGTTGGGGGATGGGTAATGTAGTCTTGACTCTTGGTTGACAGTGTTGTGGGATGGGTAATGAAGTCTTGACTCTTGGTTAACAGTGTTGGAGGATGGGTAATGAAGTCTTGACTCTTGGTTGACAGTGTTGGGGGATGGGTAATGTAGTCTTGACTCTTGGTTAACAGTGTTGGGGGATGGGTAATGTAGTCTTGACTCTTGGTTAACAGTGTTGGGGGATGGGTAATGTAGTCTTGACTCTTGGTTAACAGTGTTGGGGGATGGGTAATGTAGTCTTGACTCTTGGTTAACAGTGTTGGAGGATGGGTAATGTAGTCTTGATTCTTGGTTGACAGTGTTGGAGGATGGGTAATGTAGTCTTGACTCTTGGTTAACAGTGTTGGAGGATGGGTAATGTATTGATGCTCGAGTGCTAATTCAACATAAATGGACAAGAAAAGTTCTAAGCCATCAGGGAAAAGAGGAAAGAGGAGAAACGCGCTGAAGATAAAGGTATGCAGCTCCTTAAAAAAACCACAGACACAGGTAGGCTCGTGGTTGGGCCAGTATCCGATAAGTTGCTGAATCGAATCACCGAGCAGACAAGGTAGTAAATTAATAGTGTAATAATTTGATTATATATATTTGTTTCTATTTGACTTTGTTACTTGTTTTTTAGCATTTATGAGGCGTATTTTTGTATATATTTTTATATTTATATAGTTTTAAATGTTATGATTATTTATTTGTGTCGTTCCAAATGTCGGGGGGTTCGCACCCAGGAAACGATACAAGCTAGAACCAACCGCAACTGATTATTGTACATTGCATCATCGAGGACAGCCTATGACAAATGTCATCTGACAATGTTAATATCATTATTTAGCCTAGACCCATTGCAACATATTTTGTAATAGGTTATGTTACGTTTCCAAAATGGCCAACGATTGTTACATTATTCTAGATTTATTGCGGTCTGATATCCTGTAGCGCTGCATGTGCAAAACCCGGGCCGTTCTGTTCCCATGGAGACAAATTCGCAAGGGACCTCTGACGAGAAACTATACAGGCAACCGGGCTTTATATGGTAAACCTAATCTTGATACTTCTGTATGTATTATGAAGTAGTTTAGATTAAGTGAACACGAGTCCTGGGGATTACAATAATGACAAAGGGGGATGTTTGTTGACGGCTTGTCTGTAGGCAAACTGATTGGATAATATTGGTGCCGGAGAGATTCGTCCTATCCAGTGCTGTGACTGGGCTTGATGGCTTTCTGCCAGGCAGACCGGCAAATGAAAGTTGAGAGCAAGAGAGGCGATTGAATCCTCCGGTGTTCTCCAGGATTTGATTTGACAGCGTTTTTGAAAGAACTGCGAGTTCACGCAACGCCACCTGATTGAGAGGCATATGTTCTCTCTCTGCACACACATCCCGTGGTACCGCGGGCGACTTAACGCGTTCTGTGTTGACGCCCGGACATGGACACCGGGAAAACATTGGTGATGCCGCGCGGTTTAGGGTAATTGTGAAAAGTGATATAATCGTATTCATGGTAAATTAGTTATGCTAACACCCACTGACTTCATCGACATGATAATGGTAAAATATCTCGCCGGGTTTTGACGGGCTGACCAGGGACACTCCAGGTAGGAAACGGGATTTGTGTAGGATAGGTTACAGCCATTATGCATTTATTTTATGATCAGTGTGAGTGCCACATTGCTTATCTGTTCAAATCTATTTCAATGTACAATTGCATATGACTTTATTACAGCTATAGCAATAGACTGTGCATCCGTGTTATTATCCTATCTACCATGTATATGCTAGGTAGTCTTTGAGGCTAATTGGTGATTTAATTTTTTTGTAATTATATATTTTTATTTCACCTTTATTTAGCCAGGTAAGATAGTTGAGAACAAGTTCTCATTTACAACTGCGACCGGGCCAAGATAAAGCAAAGCAGTGCGACACAAACAACAAGATAGTTATAATTTTTCATGATGGCCATAAACAATAACAGGTAAATGTTGCATAATTTTAGAAATGTCTGGAACTCACCTTTCTGAGAATTTTTTTTTTGAAATTGCCGAGGTGTGGAATACATGGAATAAACAAACGTACAGTCAATAACACCATAGAACGACAATAAATAGCCCGTAGTACTGACGTCATTACAATGTAGCAAATTAACACTGGACTGATAGATGATGATGTGCAGTAGAGATACTGGTGCTGAAAAGTGAGTGAGTTGAGACAAAGAAAGGTGGATCTCTTATACACACTTTATGCATTGGTAGAAAGGATCTGTCTAATAGCCTATTTTGGGGGTATTCCTGGAAAACATTTACTCAAGTTGATCCATTTACAATATATCTTCAGCCAATGAGGCTGCTTTGCTTTGTCCCTCTGCATCCATTATCAGTGGCTGTTTAGACACAGAGCCAATACCACAGCCAGGGCTGCAGCTGCCTCTGAGTAACTAACAACACCAGACCTCTCTCTCTACCTCTCTCTCTCTACATCTCTCTACCTCTCTCTACCTCTCTCTCTCTCTCTCTCTCTCTCTCTCTCCCCCTCCCTCCTCATCCCTCTCTCTTTTTCTACCTCCTTCCCACCCTTCTTCTAATCCCACTCTCCTTCCCTCCATCTCATCTATCCCTCCTTCCCTCCCTGTCACCCTCCACACAGGAAGCTGATCTAGCAGAAGGCCCAGTCCACAGCCAGCTAGGCAGGATGACAGAGGGGGTGGAGTTGGAGGCCAGACAGAACCAGTCCCACAGGACCCAGAGGACCAGACAGAACCAGACCCAGGGCGACACAGTCCTGCTGAGGAGGGGTAGTGGAGGAGAGGGCCCCCAGGGGCCTAAGGGACCCGAGGTTAGGGCAGAGAGGTCCAGGGGGTCTGAGGTTAGGGCAGAGGGGTCCAGGGGTTCCAAGGTTGGAGCAGAGGGGTCCAGTGGGTCAGAGGATGTGGTAGAGACACGGACGTCTCAGGACTGGACCGGGGTGAACCACAGTACTGTGAGGAGGAGCACAGACAGTGACTCAGAGGAGCAAGAGGAAAACGAGGAGGAGGAGGAGGAGGAGGGTTCCCTCCAACACCACCACCTTCATGGGTTACCACCCCACAATGGCCCAACTGGAGAACCAGGGGCTGGGCTGTCTAGGAACGGGTATGCCCAACAGGTGGCCCCGGATGGGGGCTGGGGCTGGGTAGTCCTGGTGGCTACTATCCTGGTCCTGGCTCTAACGCTGGCCTTCCCTTCCTGTATTGGCATCTTTTACACGGAGCTACAGGCTGAGTTCAGCTCCAGCAACACAGAGACGTCCTGGGTGCCTGCTATCATGACTGCTGTGCTGCACGCTGGTGGTGAGGATGCTTCTGTCAATGTACATTCAGGTGTTGTTGAACACACACCATCTCTCTCTCTCTCTATCACCCTCTCTATCACCCTCTCTCTCTCCATCACCCTCTCTCTCTCTCTCTCTCTCTCCATCACCCTCTCTCTCTCTCTCTCTCTCTCTCTCTCTCTCTCTCTCTCTCTCTCTCTCTCTCTCTCTCTCTCTCTCTCTCTCTCTCTCTCTATCACCCTCTCTATCACTCTCTCTATCACCCTCTCTATCACCCTCTCTCTCTCTATCACCCTCTCTCTCTCTATCACCCTCTCTCTCTCTATCACCCTCTCTCTCTCTATCACCCTCTCTCTCTCTCACCCTCTCTATCACCCTCTCTCTATCACCCTCTCTCTCTATCACCCTCACTATCTCTCTCTCTATCTATCACCCTCTCTCTCTCTCTCTATCACCCTCTCTCTCTCTCTCTATCACCCTCTCTCTCTCTCTCTATCACCCTCTCTCTCTCTCTCTATCACCCTCTCTCTCTCTATCACCCTCTCTCTCTCTCTCTATCACCCTCTCTCTCTCTCTATCACCCTCTCTCTCTCTATCACCCTCTCTCTCTCTCTATCACCCTCTCTCTCTCTATCACCCTCTCTCTCTATCACCCTCTCTCTCTCTATCACCCTCTCTCTCTCTATCACCCTCTCTCTCTCTATCACCCTCTCTCTCTCACCCTCTCTCTCTCTATTACCCTCTCTATCACCCTCTCTCTCTATCACCCTCTCTATCACCCTCTCTCTCTCTATCACCCTCTCTCTCTCTATCACCCTCTATCACCCTCTCTCTCTCTATCACCCTCTCTCTCTCTCTCTCTCTATCACCCTCTCTATCACCCTCTCTCTCTATCACCCTCTCTCTCTCTATCACCCTCTCTCTCACCCTCTCTATCACCCTCTCTATCACCCTCTCTCTCTCTCACCCTCTCTCTATCACCCTCTCTCTCTCTATCACCCTCTCTCTCTCTCTATCACCCTCTCTATCACCCTCTCTCTCTCTATCACCCTCTCTCTCTCTATCACCCTCTCTCTCTCTCTATCACCCTCTCTCTCTATCACCCTCTCTATCACCCTCTCTCTCTCTATCACCCTCTCTCTCTCTCTCTCTATCACCCTCTCTATCACCCTCTCTCTCTCTATCACCCTCTCTCTCTCTATCACCCTCTCTCTCTCTATCACCCTCTCTCTCTCTACCCCTCTCTCTCTCTCTCTCACTCTCTCTCTCTCTCTATCACCTCTCTCTCTCTATCACCCTCTCTATCACCCTCTCTCTCTATCACCCTCTCTCTCTCTCTATCACCCTCTCTCTATCACCCTCTCTCTCTCTATCACCCTCTCTCTCTCTCTCTATCACCCTCTCTCTCTCTCTATCACCCTCTCTCTCTCTCTCTATCACCCTCTCTCTCTCTCTCTATCACCCTCTCTCTCTCCCTCTCTCTCTCTCTCTATCACCCTCTCTCTCTCTCTATCACTCTATCACCCTCTCTCTATCACCCTCTCTCTATCACCCTCTCTCTCTCTCTCTATCACCCTCTCTCTCTCTCTCACCTCTCTCTCTCTCTCTATCACCCTCTCTCTCTCTATCACCCTCTCTCTCTCTATCACTCTCTCTCTCTCTCTCACCCTCTCTCTCTCTCTATCACCCTCTCTCTCTCTCTCTATCACCCTCTCTCTCTCTATCACCCTCTCTCTCTCTCTATCACCCTCTCTCTCTCTCTCACCCTCTCTCTCTCTCTATCACCCTCTCTCTCTCTCTCTCACCCTCTCTCTCTCTATCACCCTCTCTCTCTCTATCACCCTCTCTCTCTCTCTCTCACCCTCTCTCTCTCTCTCTATCACCCTCTCTCTCTCTCTATCACCCTCTCTCTCTCTATCTACCTCTCTCTCTCTCTATCACCCTCTCTCTCTCATCTCTCTCTCTCTCTATCTATCACCCTCTCTATCACCCTCTCTCTATCACCCTCTCTCTCTATCACTCTCTCTCTCTATCACTATCTCTCTCTCTATCACCCTCTCTCTCTATCACCCTCTCTCTATCACCCTCTCTCTCTATCACTCTCTCTCTCACTCTCTCTCTATCTCTCTCTCTCTATCACTCTCTCTCTCTATCACTCTCTCTCTCTATCACTCTCTCTCTCTATCACTCTCTCTCTATCACCTCTCTCTATCACCCTCTCTCTCTCTCTCTATCACCCTCTCTCTCTCTCTATCACCCCCTATCACCCTCTCTCTCTCTCTATCACCCTCTCTCTCTCTCTATCACCCTCTCTCTCTCTCTCTATCACCCTCTCTATCACCCTCTCTCTCTCTATCACCCTCTCTCTCTCTATCACCCTCTCTCTCTCTATCACCCTCTCTCTCTCTCTCTCTCTCTATCACCCTCTCTCTCTCTATCACTCTCTCTCTATCAGCCTCTCTCTCTCATCACCTCTCTCTCTCTATCACTCTCTCTCTATCACCCTCTCTCTCTCTATCACCCTCTCTCTCTATCACCCTCTCTCTATCACCCTCTCTCTCTATCACCCTCTCTCTCTATCACCCTCTCTCTCTCTATCACCCTCTCTCTCTCTATCACCCTCTCTCTCTCTCACCCTCTCTCTCTCTATCACCCTCTCTCTCTCTCACCCTCTCTCTCTCTATCACCCTCTCTCTCTCTCTATCACTCTCTCTCTATCACCCTCTCTCTCTCTATCACCCTCTCTCTCTCTATCACCCTCTCTCTCTCTATCACCCTCTCTCTCTCTATCACCCTCTCTCTCTATCACCCTCTCTCTCTCTCTATCACTCTCTCTCTCTCTATCACCCTCTCTCTCTATCACCCTCTATCACCCTCTCTCTCTCTATCACTCTCTCTCTATCACCCTCTCTCTCTCTCTCTCTATCACCCTCTCTCTCTCTATCACCCTCTCTCTCTATCTCTCTATCACCCTCTCTCTCTCTCTATCACTCTCTCTATCACCCTCTCTCTCTCTATCACTCTCTCTCTATCACCCTCTCTCTCTATCACCCTCTCTCTATCACCCTCTCTCTCTCTATCACCTCTCTATCACCCTCTCTCTCACCCTCTCTCTCTCTCTATCACCTCTCTCTCTATCACCCTCTCTCTCTCTCTCTCTCTATTACTCTCTCTATCACTCTATCACTCTCTCTCTCTATCACTCTCTCTATCACTATCACCCTCTCTATCACTATCACCCTCTCTCTCTCTCTATCACCCTCTCTCTCTCTATCACCCTCTCTCTCTCTATCACCCTCTCTCTCTCTATCACCCTCTCTCTCTATCACCCTCTCTCTCTCTCTATCACCCTCTCTCTCTCTATCACTCTCTCTCTCTCTCTATCACCCTCTCTCTCTCTATCACCCTCTCTCTCTCTATCACCCTCTCTCTCTCTATCACCCTCTCTCTCTCTATCACCCTCTCTCTCTCTATCACCCTCTCTCTCTATCACCCTCTCTCTCTCTATCACCCTCTCTCTCTCTATCACCCTCTCTCTATCACCCTCTCTCTCTCTATCACCCTCTCTATCACCCTCTCTCTCTCTCACCCTCTCTATCACCCTCTCTCTCTCTATCACCCTCTCTATCACCCTCTCTCTCTCTCTCTATTACTCTCTCTATCACTCTCTCTCTCTATCACTCTCTCTATCACCCTCTCTCTCTATCACCCTCTCTCTCTATCACCCTCTCTCTCTCTATCACCCTCTCTCTATCACCCTCTCTCTCTATCACCCTCTCTCTCTATCACCCTCTCTCTCTATCACCCTCTCTCTCTATCACCCTCTCTCTCTATCACCCTCTCTCTCTATCACCCTCTCTCTATCACCCTCTCTCTCTCTATCACCCTCTCTCTATCACCCTCTCTCTCTCTCTATCACCCTCTCTCTCTCTATCACCCCTCTCTCTCTATCTCACTCTCTATCACCCTCTCTATCACTCTCTATCACCCTCTCTATCACCACCCTCTCTCTCTCTATCACCCTCTCTCTATCACCCTCTCTCTATCACCCTCTCTCTCTCTATCACCCTCTCTCTATCACCCTCTCTCTCTCTATCACCCTCTCTATCACTATCACCCCTCTCTCTCTCACTCTCTCTCTATCACCTCTCTCTCTCTATCACCCTCTCTCTATCACCCTCTCTCTCTCTATCACCCTCTCTCTCTCTCTATCACCCTCTCTCTCTCTATCACCCTCTCTCTCTCTATCACCCTCTCTCTCTATCACCCTCTCTCTATCACCCTCTCTCTCTCTCTCTCACCCTCTCTCTCTATCACCCTCTCTCAATTCAATTTAAAAAATATGGGTTGTATTTACAATGGTGTTTGTTCTTCACTGGTTGCCCTTTTCTTGTGGCAACAGGTCACAAATCTTGCTGCTGCTTTTCTCTGTCTTCTCTGTCTCTGTCTCTCTCTCTCTGTCTCTCTCTCTCTCTCTCTCTCTCTCTCTCTCTCTCACACACTCTCACTCCCACGCTCTCTCTCTCTCACCATCTCTCTCTATCACCCTCTCTCTCTATCACCCTCTCTCTCTCTCTCACCCTCTCTCTCACTCTCTCTCTCTCACGCTCTCTCACTCTCACGCTCTCTCTCACCATCTCTCTCTCTCACCCTCTCTCTCTATCACCCTCTCTCACCCTCTCTCTCACCCTCTCTCATCACCTCTCTCTCTCACCCTCTCTCTCACTCTCACGCTCTCTCTCATCACGCTCTCTCTCCATCTCTCTCTCTCACCCTCTCTCTCTATCACCCTCTCTCTATCACCCTCTCTCTCTCTCACTCTCTCTATCACCCTCTCTCTCTCTCTCACTCTCTATCACTCTCTCTCTCTCACTCTCTCTATCACTCTCTCTCTCTCACTCTCTCTATCACTCTCTCTCACCCTCTCTCTCTCTCTCTCTCTCACCCTCTCTCTCTCTCTCTATATCACCCTCTCTCTCTCTATCACCCTCTCTCTCTATCACCCTCTCTCTCTCTCTATCACCCTCTCTCTCACCCTCTCTCACTCTCACCCTCTCTCTCTATCACCCTCTCTCTCTATCACCCTCTCTCTCTATCACCCTCTCTCTATCACCCTCTCTCTCTATCACCCTCTCTCTCTATCACCCTCTCTCTCTATCACCCTCTCTCTCTATCACCCTCTCTCTATCACCCTCTCTCTCACTCTCTATCACCCTCTCTATC
>NC_068425.1:38807280-38829080 GCF_023373465.1 Oncorhynchus keta
TATCACCCTCTCTCTATCACCCTCTCTCTATCACCCTCTCTCTCTATCACCTCTCTCTCTATCACCCTCTCTCTCTATCACCCTCTCTCTCTATCACCCTCTCTCTCTATCACCCTCTCTCTATCACCCTCTCTCTCTATCACCCTCTCTCTATCACCCTCTCTATCACCCTCTCTCTCTATCACCCTCTCTCTCTATCACCCTCTCTCTCTATCACCCTCTCTATCACCCTCTCTCTCTATCACCCTCTCTCTATCACCCTCTCTCTCTATCACCCTCTCTCTCTATCACCCTCTCTCTCTATCACCCCTCTCTCTCTATCACCCTCCTCTATCTCTCTCTCTCTCTCTCTCTCTCTCTCCTCTCCTCTCCCTCTCCCTCTCTCCCTCTCTCTCTCTCTCTCTCTCTCTCTCTCTCTCTCTCTCTCTCTCTCTCTCCCTCTCTCTCTCTCTCTCCCTCTCTCTCTCTCTCTCTCTCTCTCACCCTCCATCTCTCACCCTCTCTCTCTCTCTCACCCTCCATCTCCATCTCTCACCCTCTCTCTCACCATCTTTCTCTCACCCTCTCTCTCACCCTCTCTCAGTCTGTTTCAATGAAACAGTACTACAGGTTAATGATTCACTGTGTGTTATCTTTCACCTCAATGTATGTTGACACAGAAATATACACACACACACACACACAAACCCACAGGACACACACACACACACACACTCGACACAAACCCCCACACACACTCGACACGAACCCACAGGACACACACACACACACACGACACAAACCCCCACACACTCGACATAAACCCACAGGACACACACACACAAACCCACAGGACACACGCGCACACACACACACACACACTCGACACAAACCCCCACACACACACACACACTCGACACAACCCCCCCACACACACACACACACACTCGACACAAACCCACAGGACACACACAGATGAAGTGTTAGTCAGTTTTTCTGGCAGGCTGTAGATTTACAGTAAATGTGAGGGGTTAAGGTGAAGAGTTCTGGTAACTCTCTTTCCGTGACCCTGCGCCTGTGGGAACGGCCCAGGTTCAGATGTACCATACACACACTGGACACGAACTGGACACACAGGGGGAGTATAGGGTGTTTCCTTGCAGGCTGCGTGTTTAGAGTAAAAGTGAGAGGTAAGGTGAAGAGTTCTGGTAACACTGCGGATGCTTTCTGTTCCGGCCCGCTTGTGTGTGAGAACGGATGGCCCAGGTTCAGACGTGCCGCGGTGTGTTTGTGTGTTGGGCTGTGTATGACTCAGCCTCTGTTTGTTATTATAGGGCGGTAGCTCAGGGCCAGACGGGCCAGACAGGACCAGTACTCCATTGTTCTGGTGGCCCAATGTTTATTTATCTATCTCCCTCTCTGACCCTCCCTCCCTCTCATTCCTCCTCTTTCTATCATCCTGACCCTCCCTCCCTCCCTCCCCTTTCATCACTCTCCCTCCCCCTGTTCCTCCTCTTTCTATCACCCTGACCCTCTCTCCCTCCCTCCCTCCCCTTCCTCCTCTATCACCCTGACCCTCCCTCTCATTCCTCCTCTATCACCCTGACCCTCCCTCCCTCTCATTCCTCCTCTATCACCCTGACCCTCTCTCCCTCTCATTCCTCCTCTATCACCCTGACCCTCTCTCCCTCTCATTCCTCCTCTATCACCCTGACACTCTCTCCCTCCTCTATCACCCTGACCCTCCCTCCCTCTCATTCCTCCTCTTTCTATCATCCTGACCCCCCCTCTCATTCCTCCTCTTTCTATCATCCTGACTCTCCCTCCCTCTCATTCCTCCTCTTTCTATCATCCTGACCCCCCCTCTCATTCCTCCTCTTTCTATCACCCTGACTCTCCCCCCTCTCATTCCTCCTCTTTCTATCACCCTGACCCCCCCTCCCTCTCATTCCTCCTCTTTCTATCACCCTGACCCCCTCCCTCTCATTCCTCCTCTTTCTATCACCCTGACCCTCCCTCCCTCTCATTCCTCCTCTTTCTATCACCCTGACTCTCCCTCCCTCTCATTCCTCCTCTTTCTATCACCCTGACCCCCCTCCCTCTCATTCCTCCTCTTTCTATCATCCTGACTCTCCCTCCCTCTCATTCCTCCTCTTTCTATCACCCTGACCCCCCCCTCCCTCTCATTCCTCCTCTTTCTATCACCCTGACCCCCCTCTCATTCCTCCTCTTTCTATCATCCCTGACTCTCCCTCCCTCTCATTCCTCCTCTTTCTATCACCCTGACCCCCCTCTCATTCCTCCTCTATCATCCTGACCCTCCCCCCTCTCATTCCTCCTCTATCATCCTGACCCTCCCCCTCTCTCATTCCTCCTCTTTCTATCACCCTGACCCCCTCCCTCTCATTCCTCCTCTTTCTATCATCCTGACCCTCCCTCCCTCTCATTCCTCCTCTTTCTATCATCCTGACCTCCTCCCTCTCATTCCTCCTCTTTCTATCACCCTGACCCCCTCCCTCCCTCCTCTATCACATCCTGACCCCCCTCTCATTCCTCCTCTATCACCCTGACCCCCCCTCTCATTCCTCCTCTATCACCCTGACCCTCCCTCCCTCTCATTCCTCCTCTTTCTATCACCCTGACTCTCCCTCCCTCTCATTCCTCTTTCTATCACCCTGATTCTCCCTCCCTCTCATTCCTCTTTCTATCACCCTGACCCTCCCTCCCTCTCATTCCTCCTCTTTCTATCACCCTGACCCTCCCTCCCTCTCATTCCTCCTCTTTCTATCATCCTGACTCTCCCTCCCTCTCATTCCTCTTTCTATCACCCTGACCCTCCCTCCCTCTCATTCCTCCTCTTTCTATCACCCTGACTCTCCCTCCCTCTCATTCCTCCTTTCTATCACCCTGATTCTCCCTCCCTCTCATTCCTCTTTCTATCACCCTGACCCTCCCTCCCTCTCATTCCTCCTCTTTCTATCACCCTGATTCTCCCTCCCTCTCATTCCTCTTTCTATCACCCTGACCCTCCCTCCCTCTCATTCCTCCTCTTTCTATCACCCTGACCCTCTCTCCCTCTCATTCCTCCTAAGACAGAGCTGGAGGGAGGGATAGGGTTCACCAAGGACTGAGGAACATTCTTAGAAACCAGACTAGACCACATGACCGGAGCAGACATTATCATGACAGAGACCAGACTAGACCACATGACTGGAGCAGACATTATCATGACAGAGACCAGACTAGACCACATGACTGGAGCAGACATTATCATGACAGAGACCAGACTAGACCACATGACTGGAGCAGACATTATCATGACAGAGACCAGACTAGACCACATGACTGGAGCAGACATTATCACGACAGAGACCAGACTAGACCACATGACTGGAGCAGACATTATCATGACAGAGACCAGACTAGACCACATGACTGGAGCAGACATTATCACGACAGAGACCAGACTAGACCACATGACTGGAGCAGACATTATCATGACAGAGACCAGACTAGACCACATGACCGGAGCAGACATTATCATGACAGAGACCAGACTAGACCACATGACTGGAGCAGACATTATCATGACAGAGACCAGACTAGACCACATGACTGGAGCCGACATTATCATGACAGAGACCAGACTAGACCACATGACTGGAGCAGACATTATCACGACAGAGACCAGACTGGACCACATGACTGGAGCCGACATTATCATGACAGAGACCAGACTAGACCACATGACTGGAGCAGACATTATCACGACAGAGACCAGACTGGAGCAGACATTATCATGACAGAGACCAGACTAGACCACATGACTGGAGCAGACATTATCACGACAGAGACCAGACTGGAGCAGACATTATCATGACAGAGACCAGACTAGACCACATGACTGGAGCAGACATTATCATGACACAAGAGCACAGATGAGACTTCACAAAGAATGGACTCATTATTCCCACATCAAAGACAGTACCAAGAGTTCTCAGTTCTCAGTACTCTGAATCTCATGTTCGTTTGAATCAATTAGCCTGATAGGTACTCCTGTTAGCTTTGGTCTGTCTTGGAGAGTTGGATTGAAGAGCTGGAAGATGATCATTCAGATCATGTGTTTCTGATCACATTATTGTAAGAGCCTGTACACTTCGACACCTGTCCCTGTCTGGGTAACCTCATGACCTATTCCCAGGCTAATTGTGGTTAACACATATACATAAGCCTGTAACACCAACTAACAAGTCTGGCCGACTGGGGAGTGAACTGATTTGTAGTTGTATAGTTTGAAGCTGTGGTCCACCAGACGTTCCCGGCATGGGGAGGAAGTGTCTGCTGAAGGACGTTTCAGAGTGGGTTTCAGCAGCTGTGTTTCAGTGGAAACGAACAGCGTCCTGTCCTCTATTTGTAGACTATTGTTCCATGTTCAGTGATAATGCATTGATGATGCTAATTATTGTGATCTGATATGCTAATCAGTCCATTGTAAGCTTTTGGGGAGTGTGTGTGGTGTGTTAATGTGTGTATTGTGATGGAACATTGTTTTCTTGTCTCTCCAGGTGTGTGGTGTGTTAGTGGTGTGTGTGTATTGAGATTGAACATTGTTTTCCTGTGTGTGTGTGTTTTCCTGTGTGTGTGTGTGTGTGTGTGTGTGTGTGTGTGTGTGTGTGTGTGTGTGTATTGATTCAACATTGTTTTCTTGTCTCTCCAGATTTGTGGTGTTAGTGGTGTGTGTGTATTGAGATTGAACATTGTTTTCGTGTGTGTGTACGTTGTTTCCTGTCTCTCCAGGTCCACTATGCAGCGTGCTCGTGGAACGCTTTGGTTGCCGGGTAACGGTGATGGTGGGAGGGGTTCTGAGTGGACTAGGCATGGTGGTCAGCGCCCTGGCCAGAACCATCACAGAACTCTACATCACCAGCATCATCGCAGGTCAGAGGGTACACACACACACACACACACACACACACACTATAACCCCCCAATATAAGACGTCTCTCCTTCTTTCTATGGGGCATTATGAGTCACCCTCATCAGTTCCTCTGTCCTCCTCATACAGGGTTGGGGTTCTGCCTGTCCTTCCAGCCCTCTGTGACCATGATGGGCCACTACTTTTTGAGGCGGCGGGCGTTTGCCAACGCCCTGTCGTCCACCGGCACGGCCCTGGGCCTCAGCACCTTACCCCTGCTGGCCAACTTCCTGCTGGGCCAGTTTGGCTGGAGAGGCAGCTTCCTGGTCCTGGGAGGGCTGCTGTTGAACTGCTGTGTGTGGGGCTGTCATGAGGCCCCTGGGGGCCAAACACAGTGGAGCCCAGAGGACACTCACTAACAAGGCTGCCCAGGGGCTCAGCAAGCAACCAATCAAAGGTCCTCTCCAACAGGAGAAGGAGGGAATTAAGACAAGACTTAGGACAGTGTTCAGTGACCTTGTCGTGTTCCTACGGAGACACATGGCCTTTGACCTGTTGGTCAGTAACCCTCGTTACCGTGCCTACGCCCTGGGAGTGACGTGGATGATGTTGGGGTTTGTAGTTCCCCTAGTCTACCTGGTGCCCTATGCTACAGCCAATGGTATGGAACAGGACCGAGCCGCTCTACTGATGGCCGTACTGGGCTTGGTTAACATTGCTGTGAGACCCGTGGCGGCTGTCTTCTTCGGCCTGCCGCGCTTCAGGTACTGTAGCCTGGATGTTACAGGTTAGGAGTGGGTCAGCAGCTGGACCGGAGGGTTGCTGGGTCGAATCCCAAGCAAGAAAACATTTAATAAAAAATGATGTGATCTGAAAACAAAAATGGATAATAAATTGGTTCTCTTCCTCCTCCTCCTCCTCCTCTTCCTCCTCACAGGGGCAGTGGCTGTTTTGTGTATGTGTTTGCGGTAGCCCTCCTGGTCAACGGGCTGAGTAACAGTATCTGTGGTGCGGCCGCCACCTTCCCCGTGCTCCTGATCTACGTGGTCATCTTTGGTCTGTCCATGTCTGTGATTGGCTCTCTGCTCTTCACGGTGCTAATGGAGACGGTGGAGATGAGCCGGTTCCCCTCTGCCCTGGGTCTCATCAGTATGTTAGAGAGTGGAACACTGCTGATTGGCCCGCCGCTCGCAGGTACTGTGTGTCGCTCCTGTCAGGAATGTACCGCTACACATGATGCCATGGGGGGGCAATATGGGGGTGTGGTACGCCACTGTGGGGGCTATAGGGGGGTGTGGTACACCACTGTGGGGGCTATAGGGGGGTGTGGTACGCCACTGTGGGGGCTATAGGGGTTGTGTGTGCCCAGTATAAACCTGTTATGTGAGGACTGGGGAGGGTATGAGTTATGCCCAGTATAAACCTGTTATATGAGGACTGGGGAGGGTATGAGTTATGCCCAGTATAAACCTGTTATCTGAGGACTGGGGAGGGTATGAGTTATGCCCAGTATAAACCTGTTATCTGAGGACTGGGGAGGGTATGAGTTATGCCCAGTATAAACCTGTTATCTGAGGACTGGGGAGGGTATGAGTTATGCCCAGTATAAACCTGTTATCTGAGGACTGGGGAGGGTATGAGTTATGCCCAGTATAGGGGGTGTGGTAACCTGTTATCTGAGGACTGGGGAGGGTATGAGTTATGCCCAGTATAAACCTGTTATCTGAGGACTGGGGAGGGTATGAGTTATGTGGTACCCAGTATAAACCTGTTATCTGAGGACTGGGGGGGTATGAGTTATGCCCAGTATAAACCTGTTATATGAGGACTGGGGAGGGGTATGAGTTATGCCCAGTATAAACCTGTTATAGGGGTGTGGTACCCACTGTCCTCATATAGGGGGTTTATACTGTGGGGGCTATAGGGGGGTGTGGACTGTCCCACTGTCTATAGGGGGTGTGGGTACGCCACTGTGGGGGCTATAGGTTTATACTGTGGGGGCTATAGGGGGGTGTGGTACTGTGGGGGCATACCCTCCCACTGTCCTCATATGAGTTATGCCCAGTATAAACCTGTTATATGAGGACTGGGGAGGGTATGAGTTATGCCCAGTATAAACCTGTTATATGAGGACTGGGGAGGGTATGAGTTATGCCCAGTATAAACCTGTTATCTGAGGACTGGGGAGGGTATGAGTTATGCCCAGTATAAACCTGTTATCTGAGGACTGGGGAGGGTATGAGTTATGCCCAGTATAAACCTGTTATCTGAGGACTGGGGAGGGTATGAGTTATGCCCAGTATAAACCTGTTATCTGAGGACTGGGGAGGGTATGAGTTATGCCCAGTATAAACCTGTTATATGAGGACTGGGGAGGGTATGAGTTATGCCCAGTATAAACCTGTTATCTGAGGACTGGGGAGACTGAGTTTTGTCACACAGGGAAATGGAATGTTATTTCTGCTCAATTCCCATGTCTAGCTCGGGATGTGAATGGGTCATGTGCTCTGGTTTCCACAATGTGCGTGTGTGTCTGTGTGTGCGTGCGTCAGGCGAGTAGGAAGGTCTGGGTCGACAGGGAACGGCCCTGGGGCAGGCTTACTGGAGTAGGGAGTGGCCTAGTGTACCCCTGCTGAACTCCTAAGGTGGTCTCTGGTTTCCAGCGCCATGGCAACTCTAATGTCAACGCCCGGTAGTAGCCGACTAGCCCTGTGCTCAGTGGGTCCTGGCAGAACTGTACTGAACTAGCGTCCAGTTCAGAGGAATGTGTTATGAGGACACACACCGACACGCTTAAATATAGCTGTTCTTTCACTGTCGTAGCACCACGCGTGGTTGTTGATACAAGCCTTCTAGGAAATGCTTTTATGTACTGCTCATTAACTGTTTTGTGTGGTTATGAACGTGCCATGACATGGTAATGTAGGTGCCCTTCAAATGAAGTGTTCCCCGAGTCTTTCCTAACGCTGTGCCTGTTGCCATGTCCCCCTCTTCCCTCTCTCCCCTCTCCTCTCTTCCCCCTCTCCCCTCTTCCCTCCTTCCCTCTCTCCCCTCTCTCCCTCTCTTCCCCCTCTCCTCTCCCTCTCTCTCCCCTCTCCTTCCCCCTCTCTTCCCTCTCTTCCCCTCTCCCCCTCTCTCCTCTCCTCCTTCCCTCTCTCTCTTCTCTCTCCCCTCTTTTCCCTCTCTTGCAGGCATGTTGGTGGACAGTACAGGACACTACTCTTATGTGTTCTATGCATGCAGTGTGACTGTCTCCTCCTCTGGCCTCTTCCTCATCGCAGCGTTCTACTATCTGGACAGACGGAAGAAGAGGGAAGAGAAGAAGAGAGCAGGTCCTCCTGCTGCTGCGTACCAACAGAAGCCTGCTATCAGCCTAGTCCCTGACTGCCAGTACAACCATGTTCCTTCTACACAGGGAGGGAGATCAGCGGACACTGTTTGTGTCACCAACGTGTGACTTACTAATATGTACGTGTGTAACCCAGTAAGACAAACTGTCTACCTGCCTGCCTTTAGAATTACATCTAGAATGAGAATGAAGTAAGGAGGTAGCCTTCCATGAGCCTTGGCCTGTAGGAGCTGCAGCTTATCACAGGAACCGCTCACTGTGTAACGCCTCACTATGAGGAATCAATGAAGGATCTCTGTGGTGTCTGCTGTCTTCAGAGGGAAGAACTGGGAGGTTACACATACACTACTGTTATCATCACTGTGATTCCTATGTATCTACATACATAAACAGGCATTCACAACACAGGGTTTGCACACAGATTTAGTCTCTCTCTCTCTCTCTCTCTCTCTCTTTCTCTCTCTTTCTTTCTCTTTCTTTCTCTTTAGTAGACGCTCAGTAGGACTGTCTAACATACGGCCCACTAGTAGACGCTACAGTAGGACTGTCTAACATACGGCCCACTAGTAGACTCTACAGTAGGACTGTCTAACATACGGCCCTCTAGTAGACTCTACAGTAGAACTGTCTAACATACGGCCCACTAGTAGACTCTACAGTAGAACTGTCTAACATCTCAATCGACATTTAAATGATTAAAACCCCATAACTAGAAATGAGACTCTGTAGTCTCTTCAGTCCAGCTAGCTGTCATAACATACGGCCCAGTCTAGTAGACTCTACAGTAGAACTGTCTAACATACTGGCCAGTCACTAGTAGACTTTATAGTCTCTTCACAGCTAGGACTGTCTAAAGTAGACTCTACAACAATCTCAACATCGACATTTAAATGATTAAAACCAAACCATAACTATTTAGAAATGATAATGGACCTAAATGTAGTCTCTTCACTTTGTCCAGCTAGCTAACAGTCATCATAATGAAAGCTACATTTATAGTCTCTTCACTCTGTCCAGCTAGCTAACAGTCATCATAATGAAAGCTTCATTTATAGTCTCTTCACTTTGTCCAGCTAGCTAACAGTCATCATAATGAAAGCTTCATTTATAGTCTCTTCACTTTGTCCAGCTAGCTAACAGTCATCATAATGAAAGCTACATTTATAGTCTCTTCACTTTGTCCAGCTGGCTAACAGTCATCATAATGAAAGCTACATTTATAGTCTCTTCACTTTGTCCAGCTAGCTAACAGTCATCATAATGAAAGCTACATTTATAGTCTTTATAGTCTTTCACTTTGTCCAGCTGGCTAACAGTCATCATAATGAAAGCTACATTTATAGTCTCTTCACTCTGTCCAGCTGGCTAACAGTCATCATAATGAAAGCTACATTTATAGTCTCTTCACTCTGTCCAGCTGGCTAACAGTCATCATAATGAAAGCTACATTTATAGTCTCTTCACTCTGTCCAGCAAGTCTAACAGTCATCATAGCAAGCTAACAGTCATCATAGCTACATTTATAGTCTCTTCACTCTGTCCAGCTGGCTAACAGTCATCATAATGAAAGCTTCATTTATAGTCTCTTCACTCTGTCCAGCTAGCTAACAGTCATCATAATGAAAGCTACATTTATAGTCTCTTCACTCTGTCCAGCAAGCTAACAGTCATCATAATGAAAGCTACATTTATAGTCTCTTCACTCTGTCCAGCTGGCTAACAGTCATCATAATGAAAGCTACATTTATAGTCTCTTCACTCTGTCCAGCTGGCTAACAGTCATCATAATGAAAGCTACATTTATAGTCTCTTCACTCTGTCCAGCTAGCTAACAGTCATCATAATGAAAGCTTCATTTATAGTCTCTTCACTCTGTCCAGCTAGCTAACAGTCATCATAATGAAAGCTACATTTATAGTCTCTTCACTCTGTCCAGCTAATTTATAGCTAACAGTCATCATAATGAAAGCTACATTTATAGTCTCTTCACTGTCCAGCTGGCTAACAGTCATCATAATGAAAGCTACATTTATAGTCTCCAGCTGGCTAACAGTCATCATAATGAAAGCTACATTTATAGTCTCTTCACTCTGTCCAGCTGGCTAACAGTCATCATAATGAAAGCTACATTTATAGTCTCTTCACTCTGTCCAGCTGGCTAACAGTCATCATAATGAAAGCTAGATAGTCAGGGTGCATCAAAAATTCCCTAACCGTCATGGATAATGAGGACATTTTGCTCATTTTGACCCCTGAGACAATACATACACATTTTAAGTGCGGCACTCCGGCCCTTGGTGAAGACTGAATGCGGCCCGCAGAGCAAAATGAGTTTGACAACCCTGTGTGTGTTACTCACGAATTGCGGCATTTGTACTGCCAATAACATGGACGACCTAACTATTGAGTGCTTTGACTGTTTGGTTTCAGGAGGAGATTATGGTTGTTTGTACACTGTCACCGTGACAACACTGAGTATGGCTATGAATGTATTCCTGCACCTTCTTGAATATCCTCTGTGACTTTAGATGCCTTGATATAACTGGAAATGAAACGATAGCCTTATGTATGAAAGGATATACAAATATTTTGTATTTTAGTCAACTTATTTCTGAAGATTTAATATTGAATGTTTACAGAATATTAAACTTTTTCAATAAAAGTAAGTTGATTTGTGTTCATTGTGTCAGTCTTGTTTTATTATCACTGTATAATAATAATCTGCATTTGAGGACGGATCGGATTGAATAGGTCTTCAAATTTTAATACAACAGTTCTTGTTAACGCAGCTCTGATGTCATTCACTTCCTGCTATTTTCTCATTTCCTTCCACTCACCTTTATCGCCCTTCCTTGTGGAATGTGTGATGTCCAGTTGTTTTAATAATCACCATGACAGCCAAATGACAGTTTTGAAAAATTACCAATGAAGCCTATTTGTCAAATTTGGTGTACTTTTTAAGATATTGTCCAGACTCTGCCACGTACTGTATAAGATGTGCCTCCATTAGCGTGTCCTGTCACTCACAACCCAGATTCTTGTAATGTCTTATCTGAGTCTTTTTTAACCTGACCAGTTTTTCTACTTTTTATATTCTGGTAAACACATAATACTGAAGACTGTGTCCAGTGAAAGCCCTGATCAGTCAAATATCTGATCAGGTACCTGATCAATTATCTAAAATTACCTGATCAATTATAAATTACTTGATCAATTACCTGGTTAATTACCTGGTTAATTACCTGCTGGCTGAAGGATGTTGTCATCTTTGGCCTTTCAGTGAGACGCTCCAATGATGGCTGGTGAAGAATGCTGGTAGCTTGAGGTTTGAAAGTAAATAGGCTAATTCATATTCCTTTTTCACAGTTTCCTTCCCCAACCTGGGCCAAACAGTGAAAGCCCTGACCACTCAATCATGTTGTCATTTATAGTCTCTTCGATGAAGGGCTAATATGGAGGCCCTGTTCAGTCTTTCGGTGACGCTAGCTACCATGGAGGCCCTGTTCAGTCTTCGGTGAGGGGATACCATGAAGGGCCCTGTTCAGTCTTCAGTGAGGGGATACCATGAAAGGTCCTGTTCAGTCTTCAGTGAGGGAATACCATGAAGGGCCCTGTCTCAGTCTTCGGCTGAGGGATACTAATGACTGTTTATAGTCTTCAGTGAGGGGCTACCATGAAGGGCCCTGTTCAGTCTTTCAGTGAGGGGCTACCATGAAGGGCCCTGTTCAGTCTTCAGTGAGGGGATACCATGAAGGGCCCTGTATAGTCTTCAGTGAGGGGATACCATGAAGGGCCCTGTTCAGTCTTCGATGAGGGGATACCATGAAGGGCCCTGTTCAGTCTTCAGTGAGGGGATACCATGAAGGGCCCTGTTCAGTCTTCAGTGAGGGATACCATGAAGGGCCCTGTTCAGTCTTCGGTGAGGGGATACCATGAAGGGCCCTGTTCAGTCTTCACTGAGGGGATACCATGAAGGGCCCTGTTCAGTCTTCAGTGAGGGGATACCATGAAGGGCCCTGTTCAGTCTTCAGTGAGGGGATACCATGAAGGGCCCTGTTCAGTCTTCAGTGACGGGCTAATATGGAGGCCCTGTTCAGTCTTCAGGTGAGGGGATACCATGGAATGACCCTGTACAGTCTTCGGTGATGGGCTACCATGAAGGGCCCTGTTCAGTCTTCAGTGAGGGGATACCATGAAGGGCCCTGTTCAGTCTTCAGTGAGGGGATACCATGAAGGGCCCTGTTCAGTCTTCAGTGAGGGGATACCATGAAGGGCCCTGTTCAGTCTTCAGTGAGGGGATACCATGAAGGGCCCTGTTCAGTCTTCGGTGAGGGGATACCATGAAGGGTCCTGTTCAGTCTTCGGTGAGGGGATACCATGAAGGACGCCCTGTTCAGTCTTTGGTGAGGGGATACCATGAAGGGCCCTGTTCAGTCTTCGGTGAGGGGATACCATGAAGGGCCCTGTTCCTCTGTCTTCAGTGAGGGGATACCATGAAGGGCCCTGTTCAGTCTTCAGTGAGGGGATACCATGAAGGGCCCTTCAATCTTCTGAGGGGATACCATGAAGGGCACTGTATCAGTCTTCAGTGAGGGGATACCATGAAGGGTTTGTGTTCCTGTTCAGTCTTCGGTGAGGGGATACCATGAAGGGTCCTGTTCAGTCTTCGGTGATGGGATACCATGAAGGGTCCTGTTCAGTCTTTGGTGAGGGGATACCATGAAGGCCCTGTTCAGTCTTCGGTGAGGGGATACCATGAAGGGCCCTGTTCAAATCTTGGTGAGGGGATACCATGAAGGGCCCTGTTCAGTCTTCCATGAGGGGATACCATGAAGGGCCCTGTTCAGTCTTATCTGAGGGGATACCATGAAGGGCCCTGTTATATTCTGGTGAACACATAATACTGAAGACCCTGTTCAGTCTTCAGTGAGGGGATACCATGAAGTTACCTGTTCAGTCTTCAGTGAGGGATACCATGATAGGGCCCTGTTCAATTATCTTCAATGAGGGGATACCTGAAGGGCCCTGGGTCAGTCTTCAGTGAGGGGATACCATGAAGGGCCCTGTTCAGTCTTCAGTGAGGGGATACCATGAAGGGCCCTGTTCAGTCTTCGAGGGGATAAGAATGAAGGGCCCTGTTCAGTCTTCCCCCAGGGGATACCATGAAGGGCCCTGTTCAGTCTTTGGTGAGGGATCCATGAAGGGCCCTGTTCAGTCTTCAGTGAGGGGATACCATGAGGTCCTGTTCAGTCTTCGTGATGGGCTACCATGAAGGGCCCTGTTCAGTCTTCGGTGAGGGGATACCATGAAGGGCCCTGTTCAGTCTTCAGTGAGGGGATACCATGAAGGGCCCTGTTCAGTCTTCAGTGAGGGGATACCATGAAGGGCCCTGTTCAGTCTTCAGTGAGGGGATACCATGAAGGGCCCTGTTCAGTCTTCAGTGAGGGGATACCATGAAGGGCCCTGTTCAGTCTTCAGTGAGGGGATACCATGAAGGGCCCTGTTCAGTCTTCAGTGAGGGGATACCATGAAGGGCCCTGTTCAGTCTTCAGTGAGGGGATACCATGAAGGGCCCTGTTCAGTCTTCAGTGAGGGGATACCATGAAGGGCCCTGTTCAGTCTTCGGTGAGGGGATACCATGAAGGGCCCTGTTCAGTCTTCAGTGAGGGGATACCATGAAGGGCCCTGTTCAGTCTTCGGTGAGGGGATACCATGAAGGGTCCTGTTCAGTCTTCGGTGAGGGGATACCATGAAGGGCCCTGTTCAGTCTTCGGTGAGGGGATACCATGAAGGGCCCTGTTCAGTCTTCAGTGAGGGGATACTATGAAGGGCCCTGTTCAGTCTTCGATGAGGGGATACCATGGCGACCCTGTTCACTTCCTTCTGTCATTGTTGTTGACAACAATGAGTATGTGAAGCATTTTGGAAGCTTGAGGGTTAAAAGTAAATGAACTTATTATCTTCAGTTTTTCACAGCTTGCTTACTCTAACATGCACCAACACACATTTCCACACACATCACCGTGCAAGCCAGATTTTTTTTGAAAAGTATATACTTTTAAAAAAAAATCTTTAAAATGGACATTTTGTGTACGGACTGCTTTTAACCAAACAACCCACCCTGACATACCAAGCTAAAACCGTTGCCTCTACATGACTGTGGGCTATATAGCCTGTAACCTGTAACCTATATACACCTGTAACCTGTAAATACCCAATCAGACCAGTTTAGATAAGAGTTAAACATATCACTACACACATTGTGATTCTCTCTCCTGAAGCCTTCGGTCAAAGGTCCCTCCAGTCTCCTCTTCTCTCCTGCTCTGTCCTTCTGGTACCTCAGACCATGGCTACTCACCTCCTCAGACAGCTCAGTGTGTTCTCTAGAAGGGGTTTGTTACAACCTCTACTGGTGGTCTCCTCACTACAGAAGACATGGACACCTGGGAACCCAACCTGGCTCTGGTGCGGTAGGTAGGTTAAGTCTCTTACCATTGTCATACACACTAGTCTCTTATCACCGCCGAGCTAATTTGGTGTTGGGTGCAAAGATTATCCACAGAGTTGGACTAGATGAATTATTTCTCTTTATTCAACTTTATTTGGCAAACCACGTGTTTTTAATTTGATTTAACTGTAGAGTACAAACTAAATGACCTGGATGTGACTGGACTTATTGAGACTGATGGTATGTCTTTCAATGCTTCCTTGTGAGATTTCCTTTTCAGAAACTAGTTTTTTTTTACAAATCAAATATGTTTTTACTTGGATTGTCTATCCCAGTTTCTGCTTTGTCCTGGCTGTAAGGAACAAGGTTCAGCGTGGTTGTCTTGGATTGTCTAGCCCAGTTTCTGCTTTGTCCTGGCTGTAAGGAACAAGGTTCAGCGTGGTTGTCTTGGATTGTCTAGCCCAGTTTCTGCTTTGTCCTGGCTGTAAGGAACAAGGTTCAGCGTGGTTGTCTTGGATTGTCTAGCCCAGTTTCTGCTTTGTCCTGGCTGTAAGGAACAAGGTTCAGCGTGGTTGTCTTGGATTGTCTAGCCCAGTTTCTGCTTTGTCCTGGCTGTAAGGAACAAGGTTCAGCGTGGTTGTCTTGGATTGTCTTGGATTGTCTAGCCCAGTTTCTGCTTGTCCTGGCTGTAAGGAACAGGGTTCAGCGTGGTTGTCTTGGATTGTCTATCCCAGTTTCTGCTTTGTCCTGGCTGTAAGGAACAAGGTTCAGCGTGGTTGTCTTGGATTGTCCAGCCCAGTTTCTGCTTTGTCCTGGCTGTAAGGAACAGGGTTCAGCGTGGTTGTCTTGGATTGTCTATCCCAGTTTCTGCTTTGTCCTGGCTGTAAGGAACAAGGTTCAGCGTGGTTGTCTTGGATTGTCTAGCCCAGTTTCTGCTTTGTCCTGGCTGTAAGGAACAGGGTTCAGCGTGGTTGTCTTGGATTGTCTAGCCCAGTTTCTGCTTTGTCCTGGCTGTAAGGAACAGGGTTCAGCGTGGTTGTCTTGGATTGTCTATCCCAGTTTCTGCTTTGTCCTGGCTGTAAGGAACAAGGTTCAGCGTGGTTGTCTTGGATTGTCTAGCCCAGTTTCTGCTTTGTCCTGGCCGTAAGGAACAAGGTTCAGCGTGGTTGTCTTGGATTCATTGTCTAGCCCAGTTTCTGCTTTGTCCTGGCTGTAAGGAACAAGGTTCAGCGTGGTTGTCTTGGATTGTCTAGCCCAGTTTCTGCTTTGTCCTGGCTGTAAGGAACAGGGCTCAGCGTGGTTGTCTTGGCACTGAACATGTTTGTTTTTTCACATATCCATTAAGTCCAGTTTCCCCTCTGAAAGACTTCACATGTCCTGTGACCTGATGGGAATAATATTGAGTGAGCGAGGTGGGCCATATTTGTTCTAATAGAGGCTTGCTGTTTATGTAGGCTCCCAAACAGAACAGCCGAGAGAGGTCGACTATGAAACCACAGCCTACAGAACTCCCACAGGAGGTCAGGGTCCACAGGAGGTCAGGTTAGGGCCCACAGGAGGTCGGGTTAGGGTCCACAGGAGGTCGGGTTAGGGTCCACAGGAGGTCGGGTTAGGACCACAGGAGGTCGGGTTAGGGTCCACAGGAGGTCGGGTTTCTGGTCCACAGGAGGTCGGGTTAGGGTCCACAGGAGGTCGGGTTAGGGTCCACAGGAGGTCGGGTTAGGGTCCACAGGAGGTCGGGTTAGGGCCCACAGGAGGTCGGGTTAGGGTCCACAGGAGGTCGGGTTAGGGTCCACAGGAGGTCGGGTTAGGGTCCACAGGAGGTCGGGTTAGGGTCCACAGGAGGTCGGGTTAGGGTCCACAGGAGGTCGGGTTAGGGTCCACAGGAGGCCGGGTCAGGGTCAGGGATGCAGGGGTTTCCTCTCTGATGTTTGACTAACTCCAGTATTGTATTGACAGGTCATGGGTAATGTCCACCAACCCATCCTTCTCTGTTTCCACCGCCCTGTGTACCTCTCTCTGTATACAATGTCTTGCTAAAGGATTCATTTCTTCATCTTATTGTGTTACAAAGTGGAATTAAAATTGATTTAACTGTATTATTTTGGTCAACAATCTACTCAAAATACTCTAATGAAGTGTAAGAAAACATGTTTTATCTTTTATGTCACGAGTCCGACCGAGGTGTCTCCCCTTCCCGGGCGGTTGGCGCTCGGCGGTCGTCGTCACCGGCCTATTAGCTGCCACTGATTGTTTTCCTCTCCCTCCTTGTATGTTTAGTGGTAGCACCTGTTCATGATTAAATCAGCTAATTAGTTTGTCTTTATTAGACAGCCGGCCCGCCTGGTTGTTGTGCGGGATTATTGCAGTGTAACCTTCGGCTCTGTTGTTAAATACGTGTTAGTGCCTGTTACGTTACTTTTCCGTTGTACATTCTCATGCCCTGTGTTTGGGGCCGTTACTGTGCCCAGCACCCTGGGATGCGTTGGCGCTATTAAAGACGCACAGCTTTGCACTCACTGTCTCCTGCGTTTGACTCCACACACCTACGACACCTGAAGTGTTACAGAATCCCGCACCTAAATAAAATCGAATGGAGTCAGCAGGAGCAGCAGCCAACCCTCTCCCATCGATGGAGGAGACGGGTTCTCCACCACACCACCATTCTCCATCGGATCGGATCACGATGGATCAAGTGATGGAGAGAATGGACCCATGGGAGAGGAGTGGTCTCCTCTCTCCACCTTCGGCACCCCCCGACTCCGGACTCCCCATCACTCGACTCCAGCACCCTTCGTCTGACGCTACCGAGGCTTATGATGGAGCGGCGGGTTGCCAGGGGTTTCTGCTTCAGCTGGAGCTATACCTGGCCACCGTTAGACCCACTCCCTCAGGAGCGGAGAGGTGAGTGTCCTCATCTCCTGCCTCACGGGTCGTGCTCTGGAGTGGGCGAACGCAGTCTGGAATGGCCCAGACTCAGGCGGGAGCACTACCCAGAGTTTTCCTGCCGCTTCCGTGCCGTATTTGATCACCCTATAGACGGCCGAGCGGTGGGAGAACGACTTTTCCATCTCAGGCAGGAGAGGCGCCCAGGATTGCGCTGGGTTCCGGACCTTGGCAGCCGGATCTGGGTGGAGCGACAGGGCCCTTATGGACCACTACAGGTGTGGTCTCCGAGAGGGCGTCCGCCGGGAGTTAGCGTGTCGGGACACCACTCTGTCACTGGATCAGCTGATTGACATGTCCATTCGACTGGACAATCTGCTGGCTGCCCGCGGGCGTTCAGAGAGGGTCCTGTGCGTTCCACCACCCAGCCCCTCCGCTCCCATTCCGATGGAGTTGGGAGGGCTGCGCCGAGGGGTACCGGAGGAGGAGGCCTTCCCCTGCACCAACTGTGGTCGGAGAGGACACACGTCTGATCGGTGCTGGGGGAGTCCGTCTGGGAGTAGAGATGGCAGGCGGGCAGCTTCTCGGTCACCCAGGTGAGTCAGCATCAGACTCACCCAGAATCCACTGTTGGCCATATGTTTGTCTTAATCTCTTTCCTTCACTTTTTCCCTCTTCCCAGCATAGGGCGCTAGTCGATTCAGGCGCAGCTGGGAACTTTATGGATCGCGGACTCGCCCCTTAAGTTAGGGGTTCCGCTGGTGCCGATAGATTCTCCTTTCCCCGTGCACTCCCTAGATAGCCGGCCATTAGGGTCAGGGATGGTCGGGAGACCCTGATCCCCACTGGACATGGTGACGCAGGGAATCATAGGGAGCGTATCAGTTTTTATTATTGATTCGCCTGCGTTTCCAGTGGTGCTGGGGACTCCCTGGCTGGCCCGGCACAATCCTAAAATTTCGTGGAGACAAGGGTTCTCCAGGGGTGGTCAGAGGAGTGTTCTGGAAGGTGTTTGGGAGTTTCCATCGGTGCCACGTCGGTGGAGAGTCCAGACCAGGGTTCCACGGTGTGCATTCCCCCAGTATGCCGATTTGGCAATCGCTTTCAGTAAAGTGGCGACTAAATTACCACCTTATCGACCGGGGGAAGGGATTATGCGATAGATCTCCGGTAGGCAGCTGCGCTTCCCAAGAGTCATGTGTACCCGCTGTCCCAGGAGGAGACGTTGGCAATGGAGACATATGTCACGGAGTCGCTGGGACAGGGGTACATTACCCCTCCATTTCACCCGTCTCCTCGAGTTTCTTTTTGTGAGGAAAAGGAGGGAGGTTTGCGTCCGTGTATCGATTATAGAGGTCTAAACGCCATCACAGTGGGGTATAGTTACCCTCTACCTCTCATCGCTACGGCGGTGGAATCGTTCCACGGAGCGCAGTTCTTCACAAACTGGATCTCAGGAGCGCGTATAGTCTGGTGCGTATTCGGAAGGGAGGCGAGTGGAAAACCGCATTTAGTACTACATCCGGCCACTATGAGTACCTCGTCATGCCGTATGGGTTAAAGAATGCTCCAGCCGTTTTCAATCCTTTGTAGACGAGATTCTCAGGGACCTGTGCGGTCAGGGGTGGTTGTTTATATCGATGACATTCTGATCTACTCGGCCACTCACACCGCGCATGTGTCTCTGGTGCGCAAAGTGCTTGGAAGACTGCTGGAGCATGACCTATACGTCAAGGCTGAGAAATGCGTGTTCTCTAAACGAGCCGTCTCTTTTCTGGGATATCGCATTTCCACCTCGGGGTGGTGATGGAGGGTGAACGCATTAGGGCCGTGCGTGGTGGCCGACTCCAACCACGGTAAAGGAGGTGCAGCGGTTTTGGGTTTTGCCAACTACTACCGGAGGTTTATCCGGGGTTTTGGCCAGATAGCGGCTCCCATTACCCTCTCTGCTGGGGGGCCCGGTGCGATTGCAGTGGTCAGCACAGGCGGACAGGGCATTCAGCAAGTTGAAGGCGCTGTTCACTGAGGCGCCCGTGTTGGCGCATCCGGATCCCTCTCTAGCATTCATAGTGGAGGTGGGACGCGTCCGAGGCTGGGGTGGGTGCCGTGCTATCACAGCGCTCGGGTACGCCACCAAAACTCCGCCCCTGCGCTTTCTTCTCAAGGAAGCTCAGCCCAGCGGAGCGTAACTATGATGTGGGAGGACCGGGAGTTGCTAGCGGTGGTTAGAGCTCTGAAGGTGTGGAGACACTGGCTTGAGGGGGCTAAGCACCCTTTTCTCATCTGGACCCGACCACCAGAATCTGGGTATATTCGGGCTGCAAGGAGACTTAACCCACGTCAGGCAAGGTGGGCCATATTCTTCACCCGGTTCCGGTTTACTTTGTCTTATAGACCGGGCTCCCAGAACGTGAAGGCTGACGCACTGTCCCGCCTTTACGACACCGAGATGGGTCCACCGAACCTACTCCCATCCTTCCCGCCTCTAAGCTGGTAGCCCCAGTGGTATGGGAGGTGGACTCGGACATCGAGCGGGCGTTACGGGCTGAACCCGCGCTCCTCAGTGTCCAGCGGGCGAAGGTCGTGCCGCTTGATGTTCGGGACAAGCTGATTCAGTGGGCTCACGTCCTACCCTCCTCGGGTCACCCTGGGGTGACGAGGACAGTGGGGAGCCTTCAGGGGAGGTATTGGTGGCCTACGTTGGTTAAGGACGTTAAGGGTTATGTCTCCTCTTGCTCAGTGTGCGCTCAGAGTAAGGCTCCTAGGCACCTTCCTAGAGGGAAGCTACAACCCCTCCCCGTTCCACAGCGGCCATGGTCACATCTGTCCATAGATTTCCTGACCGATCTTCCGCCGTCTCAGGGGAACACCGCGGTTCTAGTGATTGTGGATCGGTTTTCTAAGTCCTGCCGTCTCCTCCGTTGCCCGGTATCCCTACAGCCCTGCAGACTGCGGAGGCATTATTTACCCATGTCTTTCGGCACTACGGGGTGCCGGAGGACATCAAGTTTTCTGATCGGGGCCCCCAATTCACGTCTCGGGTATGGAGAGCGTTCATGGAACGTTTGGGGGTCTCTGTCAGCCTGACCTCCGGTTATCACCCGAGAGAGTAATGGGCAGGTGGAGAGATTGAACCAGGAGGTGGGTAGGTTTCTGCGGTCGTATTGCCAGGATCGGCCAGGGGAGTGGGCACGACCATTCCCTGGGCTGAAATGGCTCAGAACTCACTACGCCACTCCTCTACTAACGTGTCCCTTTTCAGTGTGTGTTGGGATACCAGCCGGCACCATGGCATCCGAGCCAGACCGAGGCTCCTGCGGTGGAGGAATGGGTACAGCGCTCCAAGGAGACCTGGAGGGCCGTCCAGGAGTCTCTACGACAAGCGAGTGGACGGCAGAAGAGGAGTGCTGACCGCCACCGCAGTGAGGCCCCGTGTTTGTACCGGGGGACAGGGTCTGGCTCTCGACCCGAAACCTACCTCTCCGCTTGCCTCAGCCGGAAGCTGGGTCCGCAGTGTGTAGGGCTCCCTTTAAAGTCCTGAGGAGAATAAACGAGGTGTAAGCATCGATTACAACTCCCTTCCTATTATCGAATTAACCCTCGTTTCATGTGTCTCCTCAGGCCGGTGGTAGCTGGTCCCCTGTAGGACAGTGAGGTACCGGAGGTCCCTCCCCCTCTGGACACGAGGGGACCCCGGCGCACACCATCCAGGGCCATTCTGGACTCAAGACGCCGGGTGAGGGGCCTGCAGTACCTCGTGGACTGGGAGGGTACGGTCCGGAGGAGAGGTGCTGGGTACCGGTGAGGGACATCTTGGATCCATCCATGTTGAGGGATTTCCATCGCCTCCATCCGGATCGCCCTGCACCTCGTCCTCCGGGGCGACCTCGAGGCCGGTGTCGGCGCGCTGCGGGAGCCGCGCGTCAGGAGGGGGGTACTGTCACGAGTCCGACCGAGGGTGTCTCCCCTTCCCGGGCGGTTGGCGCTCGGCGCTCGTCGTCACCGGCCTATTAGCTGCCACTGATTGTTTTTCCTCTCCCTCCTTGTATGTTTAGTGGTAGCACCTGTTCATGATTAAATCAGCTAATTAGTTTGTCTTTATTAGACAGCCGGCCCGCCTGGTTGTTGTGCGGGATTATTGCAGTGTAACCTTCGGCTCTGTTGTTAGAAGTACGTGTTAGTGCCTGGTCGTTACTTTTTCCGTTGTACATTCTCATGCCCTG
>NC_068425.1:38829180-38951680 GCF_023373465.1 Oncorhynchus keta
AGGTAGGCTAGTGGTTAGAGTGTAGGGGCGGCAGGTAGCCTAGTGGTTAGAGTGTAGGGGCGGCAGGTAGGCTAGTGGTTAGAGTGTAGGGGCGGCAGGTAGCCTAGTGGTTAGAGTGTAGGGGCGGCAGGTAGCCTAGTGGTTAGAGTGTAGGGGCGGCAGGTAGGCTAGTGGTTAGAGTGTAGGGGCGGCAGGTAGGCTAGTGGTTAGAGTGTAGGGGCGGCAGGTAGCCTAGTGGTTAGAGTGTAGGGGCGGCAGGTAGCCTAGTGGTTAGAGTGTAGGGGCGGCAGGTAGCCCAGTGGTTAGAGTGTAGGGCGGCAGGTAGCCTAGTGGTTAGAGTGTAGGGCGGCAGGTAGCCTAGTGGTTAGAGTGTAGGGGCGGCAGGTAGGCTAGTGGTTAGAGTGTAGGGGCGGCAGGTAGCCTAGTGGTTAGAGTGTAGGGGCGGCAGGTAGGCTAGTGGTTAGAGTGTAGGGGCGGCAGGTAGCCTAGTGGTTAGAGTGTAGGGGCGGCAGGTAGCCTAGTGGTTAGAGTGTAGGGGCGGCAGGTAGCCTAGTGGTTAGAGTGTAGGGGCGGCAGGTAGGCTAGTGGTTAGAGTGTAGGGGCGGCAGGTAGCCTAGTGGTTAGAGTGTAGGGGCGGCAGGTAGGCTAGTGGTTAGAGTGTAGGGGCGGCAGGTAGCCTAGTGGTTAGAGTGTAGGGGCGGCAGGTAGGCTAGTGGTTAGAGTGTAGGGGCGGCAGGTAGCCTAGTGGTTAGAGTGTAGGGGCGGCAGGTAGCCTAGTGGTTAGAGTGTAGGGCGGCAGGTAGCCGAGTGGTTAGAGTGTAGGGGCGGCAGGTAGGCTAGTGGTTAGAGTGTAGGGGCGGCAGGTAGCCTAGTGGTTAGTGTGTAGGGGCGGCAGGTAGCCTAGTGGTTAGAGTGTAGGGGCGGCAGGTAGCCTAGTGGTTAGAGTGTAGGGCGGCAGGTAGCCTAGTGGTTAGAGTGTAGGGGCGGCAGGTAGCCTAGTGGTTAGAGTGTAGGGGCGGCAGGTAGCCTAGTGGTTAGAGTGTAGGGGCGGCAGGTAACCTAGTGGTTAGAGTGTAGGGGCGGCAGGTAGCCTAGTGGTTAGAGTGTAGGGGCGGCAGGAAGCCTAGTGGTTAGAGTGTAGGGGCGGCAGGTAGCCTAGTGGTTAGAGTGTAGGGGCGGCAGGTAGCCTAGTGGTTAGAGTGTAGGGGCGGCAGGTAGCCTAGTGGTTAGAGTGTAGGGGCGGCAGGTAGCCTAGTGGTTAGAGTGTAGGGGCGGCAGGTAGCCTAGTGGTTAGAGTGTAGGGGCGGCAGGTAACCTAGTGGTTAGAGTGTAGGGCGGCAGGTAGCCTAGTGGTTAGAGTGTAGGGGCGGCAGGTAGCCTAGTGGTTAGAGTGTAGGGGCGGCAGGAAGCCTAGTGGTTAGAGTGTAGGGGCGGCAGGTAGCCTAGTGGTTAGAGTGTAGGGGCGGCAGGTAGCCGAGTGGTTAGAGTGTAGGGGCTGCAGGTAGGCTAGTGGTTAGAGTGTAGGGGCGGCAGGTAGCCTAGTGGTTAGAGTGTAGGGGCGGCAGGTAGGCTAGTGGTTAGAGTGTAGGGGCGGCAGGTAGCCTAGTGGTTAGAGTGTAGGGGCGGCAGGTAGCCTAGTGGTTAGAGTGTAGGGGCGGCAGGTAGCCGAGTGGTTAGAGTGTAGGGGCGGCAGGTAGCCGAGTGGTTAGAGTGTAGGGGCGGCAGGTAGCCTGGTGGTTAGAGTGTAGGGGCGGCAGGTAGCCTAGTGGTTAGTGTGTAGGGGCGGCAGGTAGCCTAGTGGTTAGAGTGTAGGGGCGGCAGGTAGCCTAGTGGTTAGTGTGTAGGGGCGGCAGGTAGCCTAGTGGTTAGAGTGTAGGGGCGGCAGGTAGCCTAGTGGTTAGAGTGTAGGGCGGCAGGTAGCCTAGTGGTTAGAGTGTAGGGGCGGCAGGTAGCCTAGTGGTTAGAGTGTAGGGGCGGCAGGTAGCCTAGTGGTTAGAGTGTAGGGGCGGCAGGTAGCCTAGTGGTTAGAGTGTAGGGGCGGCAGGTAGGCTAGTGGTTAGAGTGTAGGGCGGCAGGTAGCCTAGTGGTTAGAGTGTAGGGCGGCAGGTAGCCTAGTGGTTAGAGTGTAGGGGCGGCAGGTAGCCTAGTGGTTAGAGTGTAGGGGCGGCAGGTAGCCTAGTGGTTAGAGTGTAGGGGCGGCAGGTAGCCTAGTGGTTAGAGTGTAGGGGCGGCAGGTAGCCTAGTGGTTAGAGTGTAGGGGCGGCAGGTAGCCTAGTGGTTAGAGTGTAGGGGCGGCAGGTAGGCTAGTGGTTAGAGTGTAGGGGGCGGCAGGTAGCCTAGTGGTTAGTGTGTAGGGGCGGCAGGTAGCCTAGTGGTTAGAGTGTAGGGGCGGCAGGTAGCCTAGTGGTTAGTGTGTAGGGGCGGCAGGTAGCCTAGTGGTTAGTGTGTAGGGGCGGCAGGTAGCCTAGTGGTTAGAGTGTAGGGGCGGCAGGTAGCCTAGTGGTTAGAGTGTAGGGGCGGCAGGTAGTCTAGTGGTTAGAGTGTAGGGGCGGCAGGTAGTCTAGTGGTTAGAGTGTAGGGGCGGCAGGTAGTCTAGTGGTTAGAGTGTAGGGGCGGCAGGTAGTCTAGTGGTTAGAGTGTAGGGGCGGCAGGTAGTCTAGTGGTTAGAGTGTAGGGGCGGCAGGTAGTCTAGTGGTTAGAGTGTAGGGGCGGCAGGTAGCCTAGTGGTTAGAGTGTAGGGGCGGCAGGTAGTCTAGTGGTTAGAGTGTAGGGGCGGCAGGTAGTCTAGTGGTTAGAGTGTAGGGGCGGCAGGTAGTCTAGTGGTTAGAGTGTAGGGGTGGCAGGTAGTCTAGTGGTTAGAGTGTAGGGGCGGCAGGTAGCCAAGTTGTGGTGGGCCAGTAACCGAAAGGTTGCAAGATCGTTAACCCCCTGTTCCTAGACCAGTTAACCCACTGTTCCTAGACCAGTTAACCCCGTGTTCCTAGACCAGTTAACCCACTGTTCCTAGACCAGTTAACCCCCTGTTCCTAGACCAGTTAACCCACTGTTCCTAGACCAGTTAACCCCCTGTTCCTAGACCAGTTAACCCCCTGTTTCTAGACCAGTTAACCCCCTGTTCCTAGACCAGTTAACCCACTGTTCCTAGACCAGTTAACCCCCTGTTTCTAGACCAGTTAACCCCGTGTTCCTAGACCAGTTAACCCACTGTTCCTAGACCAGTTAACCCCCTGTTCCTAGACCAGTTAACCCACTGTTCCTAGACCAGTTAACCCACTGTTCCTAGACCAGTTAACCCACTGTTCCTAGACCAGTTAACCCCTGTTCCTAGACCAGTTAACCCACTGTTCCTAGACCAGTTAACCCCCTGTTTCTAGACCAGTTAACCCCGTGTTCCTAGACCAGTTAACCCACTGTTCCTAGACCAGTTAACCCCCTGTTCCTAGACCAGTTAACCCACTGTTCCTAGACCAGTTAACCCACTGTTCCTAGACCAGTTAACCCACTGTTCCTAGGCCATCATTAAAATTAAGAATTTGTTCTAAACTGACTTGCCTAGTTAAATAACTGTGGGGGAAAGGTGAGGTATTGAAGGGCAGTAATTATTGACCCCTACCTTTTTGAGAAAATAATTATTACTTTCTTTAAAAAAATCTCTTTCTCTGAGCAATTGTATAAGTTTAAAATCATTTAATTTTCCCATTTTGTTTGAGCATGCAATATATTTCAGTCTTTGAATCATGTATTTTATACAGTCATTATTGCTACTCTTCATCAAGGGTGTCAATAATTTGGGACCCAACTGTATACTTCAAAATTAGAGATATGTTGAAACTGGATCCATCATAATGATTCTACATGTTATAGTATGAACCTGGATCCATTATAATGATTCTACATGTTATAGTATGAACCTGGATCATCATAATGATTCTACATGTTATAGTATGAACCTGGATCATTATAATAATTCTACATGTTATAATATGAACCTGGATCATCATAATGATTCTACATGTTATAGTATGAACCTGGATCATTATAATGATTCTACATGTTATAATATGAACCTGGATCATCATAATGATTCTACATGTTATAATATGAACCTGGATCATCATAATGATTCTACATGTTATAGTATGAACCTGGATCATCATAATGATTCTACATGTTATATGTATGTATTATAATGATTCTACATGAACCTGGATCCATTATAATGATTCTACATGTTATAGTATGAACCTGGATCATCATAATGATTCTACATGTTATAGTATGAACCTGGATCCATTATAATGATTCTACATGTTATAGTATGAACCTGGATCATCATAATGATTCTACATGTTATAGTATCATCATAATGATTCTACCTGGATCATCATAATGATTCTACATGTTATAATATGAACCTGGATCATCATAATGATTCTACATGTTATAATATGAACCTGGATCCATTATAATGATTCTACATGTTATAATATGAACCTGGATCATATAATATTCCATGTTATAGTATGAACTGATCATCATGTTACATAATGATTCTACATGTTATAATATGAACCTGGATCATCATAATGATTCTACATGTTATAATATGAACCTGGATCAATAATGATTCTGGATTCTACATGTTATAGTATGAACCTGGATCATCATAATGATTCTACATGTTATAATATGAACCTGGATCATGATTCTACATGTTATAATATGAACCTGGATCATCATAATGATTCTACATGTTATAATATGAACCTGGACCTGATTCTACATGTTATAATATGAACCTGATCATCATAATGATTCTACATGTTATAATATGAACATGTTATAGTTATAATATGAACCTGAACCTGGATCATCATAATGATTCTACATGTTATAATATGAACCTGGATCATGATTCTACATGTTATAATATGAACCTGGATCATCATAATGATTCTACATGTTATAATATGAACCTGGATCCATTATAATGATTCTACATGTTATATAATATGAACCTGGATCCATTATAATGATTCTACATGCATCATAATGATTCTACATGTTATAGTATGAACTGGATCCAATAATGATTCTACATGTTATAATATGCCATGGCCTTTACTGGTCAAAGGTTAAACTGCTGTTCTGTTTATGATATATTATGATGTTGTGTCACTAGACTTTGACCAGATATTATTGCATCCAAAGATCAACTGTACATAGAACATAGATACAGAGACTTGTCATCAGGAAGGTTCTCTCTCAGTACAACGGATAATCTCAATGACTTGAGTTCTGGTTGTGAATTCAGGCTACAAGGTAAGACTCTTCCCAGGGATTATTGTGAAGTGTGTAGAGACATTAATTGTCTGGTGTTATTTTACTAGTGAATGAAATGAAAACACTCAGATGTAACAGTCCATTTCCCCTGGGACAGCTACGTGACAGTTCAATCAAACAAAATGGTGCTAACTGGGTGTTGACGATAAAATTCAGAAACATATAGTTCATATATCGTATTATAGGATTTGTATATCTGGTTATTTTACCATTTGTAAAAATGTTAATGTGTCATAGTTCTGAATCATCTTTCAGAATATCAGAACATTTGTTGTTTTCATAATTACCGTGAGTTCCTGCTTCTTGTGTAATTTGGGGTGAAACCACTGAACATACTTCTCTTAACATTGTTATTATGAATTCAATTTAGTAATAGTATAATAATAGCATAGCTGTTGAACAAAGCAACACACTAGAATGAGTGAAATGATTAACAGAGAAAGTGAGAATTTATTATTATTATTGTATTGTTATTATCAATAGTTTCTCTACATGGAGAAGAGGTTAAACACATCAGTCACCACTACATGTTGATGTGATGCATTAAATCACCTGACTGTTTGGATGTGTCTGTTAGGAAATGTTTTAAAAGAGAATCATTTAACTTCAATAATTATTTGTCACTGTGTTAACCATAACCAACATGTTGGATCTCTGTTTAGGGGTCAGTGCTCTGAAATGAGTCTCTCTGGGGAGAAAGAGGAGGGGGTCCCTGTCTCTAAAATGAGTCTCTCTGGGGAGAAAGAGGAGGGGGTCCCTGCCTCTAAAATGAGTCTCTCTGGGGAGAAAGAGGAGGGGGTCCCTGTCTCTAAAATGAGTCTCTCTGGAGAACATGACACCAAAGCTAAGAGGTGAGATGATAATATTACTTAAGAACTTATATAGAGTTTATTTCTAAAACCTTATATCAACAACAACAAAATCGCATGTTATTTTTCATCAGAAACGATGTTATGGGGAACCTTCATGTGTCTGTAAAATATTGATGTTCTAAGATTTTAATTCATTGATTTGTGGATGAATTTTTGTTTTGCAAAAAACTATATTGCTGGAATGAAATGTTTGTAGCCAGTATATTTGACTGTTATATGTGGTTGTCTCACCAGCACACACACACACACACACACACACACACACACACACACACATCTTTGCCAGCATACACACATCTATATAATTTTTGCATGACACAATAATTTTTCCTACTCTTATTTATTGCCTAATATAATTATTAGGCAATAGGGGAATAACGGAATTCGTTAAGACACCAAAGTTTATTGTTCAATTTTCTTTTTTCTTTACGGTCAGGGACAGTATGAGTGTAGCCAGACCCTTTTCACTCGCTATCCTTGTTTCATTTTGTGGTTCACCGGATATGTCATCATCCTCGAGTCGTGTGACAGACGAACAACCTGCTAGCTAGTCAAATTAGTCAGGAACAGCGAGGTAAGCTACTGTTGACTAACCCCATTCTGTACAAATTTGTGTAACCGCAAATTCAAACGAGGCTGCAATGGAAACTAGTGTGACTGTCGCGACTGTGTTGGCATCAAAATCTGGGATGTTGAACAACGTTTCTATTCAAGCGTTGATTGACATGATAATGGTTTGATAGTATTGATTTGGCTGGAAAGAGGAGAAAGTGTGCTTTACAAGGGTATCCATATTAGAGTTGACCTGGAAGTATCAGTGTGGTGCCAGGGCAACAACCTCTCCCTCAATGTGAGCAAGACAAGGAGCTGATCGTGGACTACAGGAACAGGCCCCCATTAACATCAACGGGTCTGTAGTGGAGCTGGTCGAGAGTTTCAAGTTCCTTGAGGCCACATCACCAACAAACTAACATGGTCCAAACACACCAAGACAGTTGTGAAGAGGGCACAACAAAACCTTTTCCCCCTCAGGAGACTAAAAATATTTGTCATGGGTCCCCAGAACCTCAACAGTTCTGCAGCTGTACCATCGAGAGCATCCTGACCGGTTGCATCACTCCCTGGTATGGCAACTGCTCGGCATCTGACCGTAAGGCTCTACAGAGGGTAGTGCGTACGGCCCAGTACATCCCTGAGGCCAAGCTTCCTGCAATCCAGGACCTATATAATAGGTGGTGTCAGAGGAAAGCCCATAAAATTGTCAGAGACTCCAGTCACCCTCGTCATAGACTGTTTTCTCTGCTACCGCACGGCAAGCGGTACCGGAGCGCCAAGTCTAGGACCAAATGGCTCCCTAACAGCTTCTACCCCCAAAGTAGTAAGACTGCTGAACAATTAATCAAATGGCTCCCTAACAGCTTCTACCCCCCAAGTAGTAAGACTGCTGAACAATTAATCAAATGGCTCCCTAACAGCTTCTACCCCCAAGCAGTAAGACTGCTGGACAATTAATCAAATGGCTCCCTAACAGTTTCTACCCCCCAAGTAGTAAGACTGCTGAACAATTAATCAAATGGCTCCCTAACAGCTTGTACCCCCCAAGCAGTAAGAAAGGGACAGGACACAGCCCCCGCAGAAGTTCTCTGGCATTAGCAGTATGGAAAGGGACAGAACATAGCCCCCGCAGAAGTCCTCTTGCATTAGCAATATGGAAAGGGACAGAACACAGCCCCCACAGAAGTTCTCTTGCATTAGCAGTATGGAAAGGGACAGAACATAGCCCCCGCAGAAGTCCTCTTGCATTAGCAGTATGGAAAGGGACAGAACATAGCCCCCACAGAAGTCCTCTTGCATTAGCAGTATGGAAAGGGACAGAACATAGCCCCCGCAGAAGTTCTCTTGCATTAGCAGTATGGAAAGGGACAGAACATAGCCCCCACAGAAGTCCTCTTGCATTAGCAGTATGGAAAGGGACAGAACATAGCCCCCACAGAAGTCCTCTTGCATTAGCAGTATGGAAAGGGACAGAACATAGCCCCCGCAGAAGTCCTCTTGCATTAGCAGTATGGAAAGGGACAGAACACAGCCCCCGCAGAAGTCCTCTTGCATTAGCAGTATAGAAAGGGACAGAACATAGCCCCCGCAGAAGTCCTCTTGCATTAGCAGTATGGAAAGGGACAGAACACAGCCCCCGCAGAAGTCCTCTTGCATTAGCAGTATGGAAAGGGACAGGACACAGCCCCCGCAGAAGTTCTCTTGCATTAGCAGTATGGAAAGGGACAGGACACAGCCCCCGCAGAAGTCCTCTTGCATTAGCAGTATGGAAAGGGACAGAACATAGCCCCCGCAGAAGTTCTCTTGTGAGGGGGAGTGGTGGTGTAGCCAGGGAGAGAGAACTACACTAATCTTCTGAAATTTCATTCATGGTCTTATGCTGCCATCTATTTGAATTATTCAGTAACTGCAGTAGTACTGAATAATGGGTAATTCCTTACTAAAGTAGTAATTACTCAGAATTGAAAATGTTACATTTTATTTTTACCACAATCATAAAATAACCATGTTTAACATAACAAACAATGAAACTGACATAAACCAAAAACACCATACATTTAGTTCATTATATATATATAAAAAAAAATGATTTATTTAGATGGGTGACATTATCTGCCAAAGTAACAGCCCTGTAGACAAAGAAGAGCTCTCCAGTAGGTACCAAAACATTCAAGGATCATTTCCTGAAAAGTGAGGTTTCAAGTTTATCATCTTCCAAAGCAGAATTACTTTCCCATTGTTCCTCAACTGTAGTGTCTGATATAACATGTTGTAGCTCTGAGTCTCTACTTTAATCCACTGTAAAAAACACCATTCATAATGTTGCTACATAAGACTGTATCTAGCCAGTCAGTAACATTTGACTGTATAAAACCGAGCAGTACTTTTTATTTCTCTGAAAGTGAGGCAGACGTAACATTTTGCAATAAAACATGATTATTTGTCTCTCTGAAATGAAACCACCAAGTGATAGATTTCAAACAAACACATGTCTGTCATTAACCAATCACATGCCATGATTAGCTAGTAAAAAAAACACATCTATCAGTTTTATAATTTCTTTAAACAATAACATCTAATTTACCAACTTTTCTGAAAATGGATATATAGCGATTTGGAATGAAACTATTATTATGTTTCCCCATCTGAGCTCAGAGTAGATGAGAGATGTAATGTTTGTCTCTGTTGTGTTGAAGCCCAATCAAGCAGGAGAGACCAGCCTCCCCTGTACCCAGCTGTCTGTCCATGAAGAGTGACCAGTCTATGGATAAAATTATAGACTTCAGAGAGGGAGATTATTCTACTGAACAAAGGTAGGAAGAACTCACGAGTCATGGTCAGTGAGTTAAACACAGTCATTTCCCATCTCCCATATTCCCATTATCTGCCAAAGTAACAGCCCTGTAGACAAAGAAGAGCTCTCCAGTAGGTACCAAAACATTCAAGGATCATTTTCTGAAAAGTGAGGTTTCAAGTTTATCATCTTCCAAAGCAGAATTACTTTCCCATTGTTCCTCAACTGTAGTGTCTGATATAACATGTTGTAGCTCTGAGTCTCTACTTTAATCCACTGTAAAAAACACCATTCATAATGTTGCTACATAAGACTGTATCTAGCCAGTCAGTAACATTTGACTGTATAAAACCGAGCAGTACTTTTTATTTCTCTGAAAGTGAGGCAGACGTAACATTTTGCAATAAAACATGATTATTTGTCTCTCTGAAATGAAACCACCAAGTGATAGATTTCAAACAAACACATGTCTGTCATTAACCAATCACATGCCATGATTAGCTAGTAAAAAAAACACATCTATCAGTTTTATAATTTCTTTAAACAATAACATCTAATTTACCAACTTTTCTGAAAATGGATATATAGCGATTTGGAATGAAACTATTATTATGTTTCCCCATCTGAGCTCAGAGTAGATGAGAGATGTAATGTTTGTCTCTGTTGTGTTGAAGCCCAATCAAGCAGGAGAGACCAGCCTCCCCTGTACCCAGCTGTCTGTCCATGAAGAGTGACCGGTCTATGGATAAAATGATAGACTTCAGAGAGGGAGATTATTCTACTGAACAAAGGTAGGAAGAACTCACGGGTCATGGTCAGTGAGTTAAACACAGTCATTTCCCATCTCCCATATTCCCATTTATTCTTGTTGTTTTCAAAATCCATAGGCTAATGCTTTTTCCCATTTTCATAGTCCTAAAGCAATCTTAAACAAACACGATATTCCCTCCCTCCCTCCGTGTGTGTGTGTGTGTGTGTGTGTGTGTGTGTGTGTGTGTGTGTGTGTGTGTGTGTGTGTGTGTGTGTGTGTGTGTGTGTGTGTGTGTGTGTGTGTGTGTGTGTGTGTGTGTGTGTGTGTGTGTGTGTGTGTGTGTGTGTGTGTGTGTGTGTGTGTGCGTGCGTGTGTGCGTGTGTGTGCCCTCCCTGGTTGAGGAAATGTAATCTCATGTTTTGTCCACAGAACAGAACAGGAGACAACAGAGTCAGAGATTCTCAGTGGTCAGTCTTCCCAGAGTCATCAAACAGACCTGGCCTCTATATTCAGTGTATGTGGTCCTGTTATGTACATTTGTTTTTCTTTACCTCAAGTAAAGTTGATCTGTCAATCATTCATTAATGTGTTAATGAGAAAGTATTTCTTCTCTTGCTTAAATTATTTACTTAATTTATTTCAGTTGCTTGAAGAGAATTGTATGACATTTGTGAACAACGAGCTGAAGAGGTACAAGAGGATTCTTAGTCCAGAACTCCCAGAAGGCTTTGAGAGTCAGAAGCAGGATAAGGAAGTGGTGGATGCTGAAGATGAGAAGCAGGAGAGCAGTGCCAGAGAGGGAGCTCTGAAGATCACACTGCACGTCCTGAGGAAAATGAACCAGAAGGAGCTTGCTGACACACTGGAGAAAAGTAAGAGCTGTCTGCCTCATGTTGAATGCTGTTTTATAACAAACATTTAAAAGCTGAAACTAAAGTACAGCTAAAGTAGTTGTGTAACACAATTATATTGTAGAAGCCTTAACACAACACCTAGTGACCTCATCAAGTAGCAGCAGGGATGTGTTGATTAATTTAGACAGGAGAGACAGAGTAGAGAGAGAGAGACAGAGGAGAGAGAGAGAGACAGAGGAGAGAGAGAGAGACAGAGGAGAGAGAGAGAGGACAGACAGAGGAGAGCCAGAGTAGAGAGAGAGACAGAGGAGAGCCAGAGTAGAGAGAGAGACAGAGGAGAGAGAGAGAGACAGAGGAGAGAGAGGAGAACCAGAGGAGAGAGAGAGAGACAGAGGAGAGAGAGGAGAACCAGAGGAGAGAGAGAGGACAGACAGATGAGAGACAGAGGAGAGACAGAGGAGAGAGAGAGGAGAGACAGAGGAGAGACAGAGTAGAGAGAGAGAGACAGAGGAGAGAGAGAGAGAGAGACAGAGGAGAGACAGAGGAGAGAGAGAGGAGAACCAGAGGAGAGAGAGAGGACAGACAGATGAGAGACAGAGTAGAGAGAGAGAGAGAGAGAGAGAGAGAGACAGAGGAGAGAGAGAGAGACAGAGGAGAGAGAGAGAAAGACAGTGATAGAGAGAGAGAGAGAAAGACAGTGATAGAGAGACAACATTAATGATACCGTCTGCAATATGAATAATAATAATATAATCAGTCACTCCAGTGTGTAATGCATTATGAAATCATGTACACATTAATACAGGCAGTTAAGAGAATAATGTATTATAATGTACACCTTATAACACAGTCCTACAGTATTAAAACAGACGTAACATTAATATCCTCTGTGTTATTTCTTCATTCAGATGAGCTTGCTGTGATTTGCCAACGTGAACTCAAATCTAATCTAGAGAAGAAGTTTCAATGTGTATTTGAGGGGATCGCTAAACAAGGAAACCCAACACTTCTCAATAAGATCTACACAGAGCTCTACATCACAGAGGGTGGAACAGGAGAGGTCAATAATGAACATGAGCTGAGACAGATTGAGACAACAACCAGGAAACAAGCAAGACCAGAGACTGCAATCAAATGTAATGACATCTTCAAACCCTTAACTGGACAAGACAAACTTATCAGAACTGTGCTGACAAAGGGAGTCGCTGGCATTGGAAAAACAGTCTCTGTGCAGAAGTTCATTCTGGACTGGGCTGAAGGAAAAGCAAATCAGGACGTCCAATTTGTATTTTCATTCCCTTTTCGGGAGCTGAATTTGATGAAAGAGGACAAACACACTTTGATTGAACTTCTCAATCACTTCTCAATGGAAACCAAACAATCAAGAATCTCCAACTACGACAAGTACAAAGTTCTGTTCATCTTTGATGGTCTGGATGAGTGCCGACTGCCCCTAGACTTCCAGAACAACAAGATCTGTTGGGACGTCACAGAGTCAACCTCAGTGGATGTTCTGCTGACAAATCTCATCAAGGGAAATCTGCTTCCCTCTGCTCTCCTCTGGATAACTACTCGACCTGCAGCAGCCAATCAGATCCCCCCTGAGTGTGTTGACCAGGTGACAGAGGTACGAGGGTTCAATGACCCACAGAAGGAGGAGTACTTCAGGAGAAGATTCAGTGATGAGGACCTGGCCAGCAGAATCATCTCACACATAAAGACATCAAAGAGCCTCCACATCATGTGCCACATTCCAGTCTTCTGTTGGATTTCTGCAACAGTCCTTGAAGACATACTGAAACATAAGAGAGAAGAGATGCCCAAGACTCTGACTGAGATGTACACACACCTTGTGGTGTTTCATACCAAACAGAAGAATGAAAAGTATCTTGGGAAAGAAGAGAGGGGTCCAGACTGGAATAAAGAGAGCATTTTGTCACTGGGAAAAATGGCTTTTCAACAGCTTGTGAAGGGCAATCTGATTTTCTATGAAGAAGACCTGAAAGAGTCTGGCATTGATGTCAATGAAGCCTCAGTGTACTCAGGATTGTGCACACAGCTCTTTAAAGAGGAATGTGGGCTGTACCAGGACAAGGTGTACTGCTTCGTGCATCTGAGCATTCAGGAGTTTCTGGCTGCTGTATATGTGTTCCTCTCATTCAGCAACAACAATGACAATCTAATGGCCGAACCTCAAACAACATCCAGCAACGATTGTCTACTGAAGACAGAAGTTACTGTCTACAAGAGCGCTGTGGATAAAGCCTTACAAAGTGAGACGGGAAACCTGGACCTTTTCCTCCGCTTCCTTCTGGGCCTCTCACTGGAGTCCAATCAGAAGCACTTACGAGGTCTACTGACAACGATAGGAAGCAGTTCACAGAGCCATGAAGAAACAGTCAAGTACATCAAGGAGAAGATCAGGGAGAATCCCTCTCCAGAGAGGAGCATCAATCTGTTCCACTGTCTGAATGAACTGAATGACCATTCTCTAGTGGAGGAGATCCAAAGATACCTGAGATCAGGAAGTGTCTCCAGTGATGAACTCTTACCTTCACAGTGGTCAGCTCTGGTCTTTGTGTTGCTGACTTCAGAAAAGGAGCTGGATGTGTTTGACCTGAAGAAATACTCCAGATCAGAGGAAGGTCTTCTGAGGCTGCTGCCAGTGGTCAAAGTCTCCAGAGCTGCTCTGTGAGTAAATACAAATACATTTAAGTACTAATCATCAGGAAGAAATATTCACTTTATTCAGAAAAATATATTGAATCAATGCATTGGTGTTCAGTATAATAATGGTAGTATCATCTGTTTATATGAGTTACATTGTATAACAATACTGCAATTTAGGGAGACGGAAGGTAAATCTATATGTTGTTTGGTAGAATAAACCTAATGCATCTGTCATTGTCCTTCTACACTACTGGTTTTAAATTAACAGTGTGTTTGTGAAATCATGATGATCTCTTTATCAGGCTGTCAGGCTGTGGAGTCACAGAGGAAGGCTGTGCTTCTCTGGTCTCAGCTCTGAAGTCAAACCCCTCACACCTGAGAGAGCTGGATCTGAGTAACAATGACCTGAAGGATTCAGGAGTGAAGCTGCTCTCTGCTGGACTGGGGAATCCCCACTGTAAACTGGAGACTCTGAGGTCAGTATTCCTGTAGTTGGTCAACAAGTGATAACTGTTCACCAGATCCACATGTGTTTACCAGGCACACATAGTCCACACCATATGTGTTTGGACAGTGAAGCTTACAGGTTTAAATTTGTCTCAATGCTCCAGCATTTAGGATTTGAGATATTATGTTTCATATTAGGCGGCAGTACAGAATGTCTCCTTTGTTTTTAAGGTACTCATAAAAATATGTTTTAGCTTTTAGAAAAGAAACCACTTCATGGACCTAGTTCTCCCATTTGAAGAAGTACTCAAAGTGTATTTTTTAAAGCATCAGAGGTGAAGGTCTGGTCAGTCTACTCAGATATTTGTACAATACATTTCTCTCTCTTCAAGCAATATTATGATCATTTCTAATAATGATACATTCATTAATTTATGAATAGATATGGCAGGTTTCAGGACACTGATGTATCTGAATATGTTGAGAAATATATACTGCCACTATTTTCACTACCAAAGAATAGCAGTGTGGTTTTAATATGATTTTACTATTTGCAGGCTGTCAGGCTGTCAAGTCACAGAGGAAGGCTGTGCTTCTCTGGTCTCAGCTCTGAAGGCAAATCCCTCACACCCAAGAGAGATGGATCTGAGTAACAATGACCTGAAGGATTCAGGAGTGAAGCTGCTCTCTGCTGGACTGGGGAATCCCCACTGTAAACTGGAGACTCTGAGGTCAGTATTCCTGTAGTTGGTCAACAAGTGATAACTGTTCACCAGATCCACAAGTGTTTACCAGACACATAGTCCACATCATATGTGTGTTTACAGTGAAGTTTACAGTTTTAAATTTGGTGCTATGCTCCAGCATTTAGGATTTGAGATCAAATGTTTCACATTAGACGACAGTACAGAATGTCACCTTTTAATTAGAGGTTAATGGTGAGAGGTTAGAATGTCACCTTTAATTAGACACCTTTAATTAGTACAGAAATGGTGAGAGGTTAGAATGTCACCTTTTAATTAGAGGTTAATGGTGAGAGGTTAGAATGTCACCTTTAATTAGAGGTTAATGGTGAGAGGTTAGAATGTCACCTTTAATTAGAGGTTAATGGTGAGAGGTTAGAATGTCACCTTTAATTAGAGGTTAATGGTGAGAGGTTAGAATGTCACCTTTAATTAGAGGTTAATGGTGAGAGGTTAGAATGTCACCTTTAATTAGAGGTTAATGGTGAGAGGTTAGAATGTCACCTTTAATTAGAGGTTAATGGTGAGAGGTTAGAATGTCACCTTTAATTAGAGGTTAATGGTGAGAGGTTTAGAATGTCACTTTTAATTAGAGGTTAATGGTGAGAGGTTAGAATGTCACCTTTAATTAGAGGTTAATGGTGAGAGGTTAGAATGTCACCTTTAATTAGAGGTTAATGGTGAGAGGTTAGAATGTCACCTTTAATTAGAGGTTAATGGTGAGAGGTTAGAATGTCACCTTTAATTAGAGGTTAATGGTGAGAGGTTAGAATGTCACCTTTAATTAGAGGTTAATGGTGAGAGGTTAGAATGTCACCTTTAATTAGAGGTTAATGGTGAGAGGTTAGAATGTCACCTTTAATTAGAGGTTAATGGTGAGAGGTTAGAATGTCACCTTTAATTAGAGGTTAATGGTGAGAGGTTAGAATGTCACCTTTAATTAGAGGTTAATGGTGAGAGGTTAGAATGTCACCTTTAATTAGAGGTTAATGGTGAGAGGTTAGAATGTCACCTTTTAATTAGAGGTTAATGGTGAGAGGTTAGAATGTCACCTTTAATTAGAGGTTAATGGTGAGAGGTTAGAATGTCACCTTTAATTAGAGGTTAATGGTGAGAGGTTAGAATGTCTTGTTGTAGCCTCTGTAACTCTCTCACTCGTTATTATTAATGATTAACTCATGATCTTTCTCAAGTCACAGGCTTGATGTAGTCATTGCGTTCCAAGAATATGGGACCAAATACAATTATTTTGACTACTTGAATACACTATAAGTGAATTGGTCAGAATACTTATGACTTCTTCAAATAGGGGGACTAGATACATAAAGTGCTTTCATTTATAAACTGTGAAACAGATATGTATGAAAATAGCCTCAAATTAAAGGTGACATTATATACTGTCACCTCATGTGAAACATTAGACCTCAAATCCAAAATGTTGGAGTACAGATCCACATTTAAAATGTTATCTTCACTGTCAAAATAGATATGTACTGAGTATACAGTCCACACCAATCTAAATCTGATACCTCACTGTCTGTCTTTTAACCGATACTGCTTTTTAAACTGGTCTGGTCAGTCTACTCAAATATGTGAATGTTAGGAATTTTATGAATAATGACTAAACAATATTTACATTTAAATAGAACTATAACTAATTAAACTCTACCCTGTTTTACAATATCTGATTAATAATGTTAGTTCCTAAGAAAGAGGTTATGTAGCATGGATATTGGGTAATTGGAAATGATAACCTTTGTGTAGGAAGGAATGTATGTGTGTGTGTCTAAAGTAAGCAAAGAGGGTCATTAACCTATGTTTGAACCAACTCAGCTATAACTCTGTGGCGATCAAATAAGACAGCGAGAGCCCCTCCAGGTTTTCCTTATCTGGAACTGTCTGCTAAGTGGTAATAAACTATGGTGAGACTTCAGGAGTTAATCAAGATATAGTGTGTCAGGTATTTGCGCTAGGGATTTGGAATTAAATGTTGAACCTGCTTTGTCTTGGTCTAGAGGAGGAGATACATTTTATAACCTATGACGTCATATGTGATATATAAGCTGTTGTACATGGTTCTATGATCAGCGCTCTCGAGAATAAATGCTATTGGCTAATTTTGATAGACTGGTCTCTGTCTATTTTATGCAAATGACGATCTTACAAATTCTTAGAAACAGACAGAGTGATTTAAATTGAATTGGTTAATGAATATATATAGGAATTGTTAAATTCCTTTGACAGTGAACTACACATTTTTCTCTCTTCAAGCAATATTATGATCATTTCTAATAATGATACATTCATTTCTGAATAGATATGGCAGGTTTCAGGACACTGATATCTGAATGTGTTGAAAAAATATGCTGCCACTATTTTCAACACCAAAGAATAGCAGTGTGTTTTTAATATGATTTTACTCTTTGCAGGCTGTCAGGCTGTCTAGTCACAGAGGAAGGCTGTGCTTCTCTGGTCTCAGCTCTGAAGTCAAACTCCTCACACCTGAGAGAGCTGGATCTGAGTAACAATGACCTGAAGGATTCAGGAGTGGAGCTGCTCTCTGCTGGACTGGGGAATCCCTACTGTAAACTGGAGACTCTGAGGTCAGTGTTACTGTATTTGGTCAACAAGAGGGGAGATCAAGCTGATCCTAACTGTTATAGGCCTATTTCTATTTTGCTCTGTTCATCAAAACTGTTGGAAAAACTTGTCAGTAATCAACTTACTGGCTTTCTTGATGTCTATAGTATTCTCTCTGGAATGCAATCTAGTTTCTACTCAGGTTATGGATTTGTTACTCCAACCTTCCTTAAAGGACCTCAATGATGTCACCAATGGCCCTGATTAATAACAATGTTGTGATGCTATTTTTATTGTCTTGCCCAAAGCTTTTGATACGGTAGACCATTCCATTCTTGGGGGCCGGCTAAGGAGTATCTCTGAGGGTTCTTTGGCCTGGTTTGCTGACAACATCTCTCAGAGTGCAGTGTATAAAGTCAGAAAGAGGCTTGATCCTAGACCCCACGCTCTTCTCAATTTACATCAACAACATAGCTCAGGCAGTAGGAATCTCTCTCATCCATGTATATGCTCTATATACAGTCTTATACTCAGCTGGCCCCTCACCAGATTTTGTGTGAAACGCTCTACAACAATGCTTTCTTAGTGTTTAACGAGCTTTCTCTGTCCATAATGTTGTTCTGAACACCTCATGTGGTTTGGTAAGAAGAATGCCCCTCACCCCACAGGTGTAATTACTACCTCTGAGAAGAATGCCCCTCACCCCACAGGTGTAATTACTACCTCTGAGGATTTAGAGCTTGAGGTAGCCACATCATACAAGTACTTGGGAGTATGGCTAGACAGTAAACTGTCCTCTCAGCACATATCTCAGCACATATCAAAGCTGCAGGCTAAAGTTACATCTAGACCAATAACGTTTCTACCATGTTTTGTGCTGCTACCATGTTGTGCTGCTGCCATGGTGTGTTGCTACTATGTTGTTGTCATGTTGTGTTGCTACCATGCTGTGTTGTCATGTGTTGCTGCCTTGCTATGTTGTTGTCTTAGGTCTCTCTTTATGTAGTGTTGCGTTGTCTCTCTTGTCATGATGTGTGTTTGGTGCTATATTTATATTTATTTTTAATCCCAGCCCCGTCCCCGCAGGAGGCCTTTTGCCTTTTAGTAGGCCGTCTTTGTAAATAAGATTTTGTTCTTAATAACTGACTTGTCTTGTTAACCTTTTGCGTGTAGGGGGCAGTATTTTCGTTTTGGGCTAAAAAAACATACCCATTTGAAACTGCCTATTGCTCAGCCCCAGTGTTGCAGTGTCTCCCTTTTCCTGATGTATGTTTGTCTTATATACATATATATATATATATATATATATATATATATATATCTATTGTTTTTAATTTTAAAAATAATAATAATTTAATCCCAGCCCTCGTCCCTGCAGGAGGCCTTTTGCCTTTTGGTAGGCCGTCGTTGTAAATAAGAGTTGATTTGCCGAGTTAAATAAAAGTGAGAACTGTTCACCAGATCCAGATGTGTTTACCTGGAACACATAGTCCACAGCATATATGTTTGCAAAATGCTCCAGCATTTTGGATTTGAGATCAAATGTTTAATTTTAGGCAACAGTATATAATGTCACCTTTTATTTTAGGATATTTCATACCTTCAATCTGTGTTACTGTTTAGAAATGAAAGCACTTTGTGTCTAGTTTCCCATTTGAAAAATGTAATAATTTGGACCCACAGTGATCACATCAACCTTGTGACTCTACACACTTGTTGAATGCATTTGTGGTTTGCTTTGGTTGTGTTGTGGATTATGTTTTTCAAATAGAAACTAAATGGTGAATAATGTCCTGTCATTTTGGAGTCACTTCACTTGTATTGTCAGTAAGAGTAGATGATGTTTCTGAACACTTCTACATTGATGTGGATGCTATGATGATTATGAATGAATTGTGAATGATGATGAATGAGAAAGTTACTGAGGCACAAAGATCAAACCCCCTCTGTTATTGATAAATTATTTATTTAACTAGGTAAGTCAGTTAAGAACAAATTCTTATTTTTAATGACGGCCTGGGTTTTTAATGACGGCCTAGGAACAGTGGGTTAACTGCCTGTTCAGGGGCAGAACGACAGATTTGTACCTTGTCAGCTCAGGGGATTTGAATTTGCAACCTTTTGGTTAGTAGTCCAACACTCTAACCACTAGGCTACCCTGCCTCCTCTACACTCTAACCACTAGGCTACCCTGCCACCTCTACACTCTAACCACTAGGCTACCCTGCCACCTCTACACTCTAACCACTAGGCTACCCTGCCACCCCAAATGGTAATGGTGAGAGGTTAGCATGTTTTGTTGTAGCCTCTGTAACTTTCTTATTCATCATTTCTCATGACTGATTCATGAATTTTCTTAATCAGGGAATCATCATGATTCATTTGGTAGTGTTTAGAAACATTATCTACATGTTATCTACTCACTTAGACAGAAGATTAATCCAGTCACCATCCACCATTTAGTTATTATTGGGCAAAACACAACCCCAAACACAACCCAAAACACAACCCCAAACACAACCCCAAACACAACCCAAAACACAACCCAAAACACAACCCCAAACACAACCCCAAACACAACCCCAAACACAACCCCAAACACAACCCAAAACACAACCCCAAACACAACCCAAAACACAACCCCAAACACAACCCCAAACACAACACCAAAACACAACCCCAAACACAACCCCAAACACAACCCCAAACACAACCCCAAAACACAACCCCAAACACAACCCCAAACACAACCCCAAAAACAACCCCAAACACAACCCAAAACACAACCCCAAACACAACCCAAAACACAACCCCAAACACAACCCCAAACACAACCCCAAACACAACCCAAAACACAACCCCAAACACAACCCAAAACACAACCCAAAACACAACCCCAAACACAACCCCAAACACAACCCCAAAACACAACCCCAAAACACAACCCCAAAACACAACCCCAAAACACAACCCCAAACACAACCCCAAAACACAACCAAAACACAACCAAAATGCAAAATCAACCAACGAGTTTAAATACTAAACGTTTTACAACTTTAATACATGAAAAGTGAATTGGTCAGAAAACATAACTTCTTCAAATAGGGGGATTAGTAATATGATATGATTTGACTCTTTGCAGGCTGTCAGGCTGTCTAGTCACAGAGGAAGGATGTGCTTCTCTGGTCTCAGCACTGAGGTCAAACCCCTCACACCTGAGAGAGCTGGACCTGAGCTACAATCACCCAGGAGACTCAGGAGTCAGACTGCTCTCTGCTGGACTGGAGGATCCACACTGCAGACTGGAGAAACTCAAGTATGTAGAGGGTTTATGTCAATGTTCATATCAGACATGTTTGAGTAATCAGGCTAGTTAAGGCAAACATTCTTACCACCACGTGGACAAAGTGTGAGTGAGTGAGTGAGTGAGTGAGTGAGTGAGTGAGTGAGTGAGTGAGTGAGTGAGTGAGTGAGTGAGTGAGTGAGTGAGTGAGTGAGTTCACGTGTATCCCTCAATGACTGTCTGTTCTTCTGCTTACCGCTACAGTGTGGAACATGGTGGAGAGTACACAATGAAACCTGGGCTTAGAAAATGTGAGTGTTGACTACTGTGAAGAATATGACTAAGAATAAGTCTTAATTCAAGTTAAGTCAAAGACCACCATCATTAATTACTTGGACATATTAAATATCAGCTGTAGTTCTACAGAATCAGAAATCAGGGACACCAAAGTTTAGAAAGAGTTGCTTTGACAATGTGTGTGTCTGTGTATGTGTGTGGCGTGTTCGTGTTACATTAGAAATGTGTAAGTGTTCATGCATGCATCCTGGTGTGTGTGTGTGTGTGTGTGTGTGTGTGTGTGTGTGTGTGTGTGTGCGTGTGTGTGTGTGTGTGTGTGTGTGTGTGTGTGTGTGTGTGTGTGTGTGTGTGTGTGTGTGTGTGTGTGTGTGTGTGTGTGTGTGTGTAATTAATGGGAATAAGTGTGTTTTATATTACCATACAGTATAACAGTTGATCAATCAAAAGTCTCAAGTTACCTTAACATCTCCTTTTGATACCTAGAAACATCTACATTAAATTAATTTGTGAAAGGTGACTTAACATTCTAATGTGGCCTCCCAGGTGGCACAGCTGGCGCTGCAGTACAGCCCTTAACCACTGTGCCATCAGAGACTCTGGGTTCGCGCCCAGGCTCTGCCTGTAACCGGCCGCGACCGGGAGGTCAGTGGGGCGATGCACAATTGGCCTAGCGTCGTCCGGGTTAGGGAGGTGCGGCTGGCTTCCGGGTTGGATGCGCGCTGTGTTAAGAAGCAGTACGGCTGGTTGGGTTGTGTATCGGAGGACGCATGACCTTCAACCTTCGTCTCTCCCGAGCCGTACGGGAGTTGTAGCGATGAGACAAGATAGTAGCTACTAAACAATTTATACCACGAAATTGGAGAGAAAGAGGGGGTAAATAAATAAATAAAAAACATTCTAATGTGAATGATGATGATTTCTAATATTGTGTCTGGTTTCATCCATCAGATGTCTGTGATCTCACACTGGACCCAAACACAGTAAACAGACTCCTCTCTCTGTCTGAGGAGAACAGAAAGGTGACATGTGGGAGAAAGAGGCAGCCGTATCCTGATCACCCAGAGAGATTTGAGGTCTGTAGACAGGTGCTGTGTAGAGAGCGTCTGACTGGGCGCTGTTACTGGGAGGTAGAGTGGAGTGGGGGATGGCCGGTTATAGGAGTGACATATAAAGGAATCAACAGGAGAGGAGGGGGTAAGGACTGTGGACTTGGATGGAATGACAAGTCCTGGAGTCTGTTCTGCTCTGACAACAGTTACACTGCCAGGCACAATTGTAATACCACTCTCATAGACGTCCCTTCCTCCAGCTCCCACAGAGTAGGAGTGTATCTGGACTGGCCAGCCGGCACTCTGTCCTTCTACAGAGTCTCCTCTGACACACTGACCCACCTGAACACATTCTACACCACATTCACTGAGCCCCTCTTTCCAGGGTTTTGGGTTTATGATGACTCTTCAGTGTCCCTAATCAAACACAACACAATATTTTAATAAAATATCAAATAAGAATATAAATAGATAAATATATAACTCTGTGTCACACACACTGGAAACACACACACACACACTGGACACACACACTGGACACCCATACTGGACACACACTGGACACACACAGACACAAACTGGACACACACACGAAAACACACTGGGGACACACACACACAGGACACCCACACACACACACACACACAAGAAGCACACACACACACACACACACTGGACACACACACTGGACATAAACTGGACACACACCCGACACACACACACTGGACGGACACACACACTGGACACACACACACACACACAAACAGACACTGGACACCCACACAGGACACACACACACCTTGTACACACACACATACACTGAATACACACACACACCAGTTTGGGCCAGTTTATTCCTGTAAATACACTGAACAAAAATATAAAGTCAACATGTAAAGTGTTGGTCCCATGTTTCATTCCTCTGAAATAAAAGATCCCTGAAATGTTCCATACACACAAAAAGCTGACATGTTTTACATCCCTGTTAGTGAGCATTTCTCATTTGCCAAGTTAATCCATCCACCTGACCACTGTGGCATATGAAGAAGCTGTTGTCATGTTTGCTGATGTAAACGTTGTGAACAGAGTGGCTCATGGTGGTGGAGGGGTTATGGTATGGTGTTTGCTGATGTCAACGTTGTGAACAGAGGTCCCCATGGTGACGGTGGGGTTATGGTATGGTGTTTGCTGATGTCAACGTTGTGAACAGGGGTCCCCATGGTGGTGGAGGGGTTATGGTATGGTGTTTGCTGATGTCAACGTTGTGAACAGGGGTCCCCATGGTGGTGGAGGGGTTATGGTATGGTGTTTGCTGATGTCAACGTTGTGAACAGAGTGGCTCATGGTGACGGAGGGGTTATGGTATGGTGTTTGCTGATGTCAACGTTGTGAACAGAATGGCCCCATGGTGGTGGAGGGGTTATGGTATGGTGTTTGCTGATGTAAACGTTGTGAACAGAGTGGCCCATGGTGGTGGAGGGGTTATGGTATGGTGTTTGCTGATGTAAACGTTGTGAACAGAGTGGCCCATGGTGGCAGTGAGGTTATGATATGGGGAATCATAAACCACGGACAATGAACACAATCGCAATTTATATGCACAGAGATACCATGATGAGAACCCATTATCGTATCATTCCTCCGCCTCCATCACCTCATGTGTCAGCATGATAATGCACGGCCCGATCGATGTCGCAAGGATCTATACACAATTCCTGGAAGCTGAAAAAATGTAATATATTTTCCAAGGCCTGAGAACTCACCAGATATGTCAGCCGTTGAGCATGTTTGGGATGCTCTGGACAGACGTGTACGACAGCGTGTTCCAGGTCCTGACAATATCCAGCAACTTTGCACAGCCATTGAAGAGGAGTGGGACAGCGTTCCACAGGCCACAACCAACAGCCTGATCAACTCTATGTGAAGGAGGTGTGTCGCAATGCATGAGGCAAATGATGATCACACCAGATACTGACTGGTTTTCTGATCCACAATCCTACTTGTTTACTAAGGTATCTGTGACCAATAGATGCATGTCTGTATTCCCAGTCATGTTAAATTCGTAGATTAAGGCCTAATGAATTTATTTTAAATTGAATGTAACTCAGTAAAATCTTTGAAATTGTTGCCTGTTGCGTTTAGATTTTAGATCAGTATAATACAAATGAGCAGTTTAAAATGTTTTATGTTTATGATGTTAGTAACACTAAGTAATTCCATACTTTCACTAAAGATATAAAGTCACTTTATATTGACAGATGCCTCATGTCAATGTTCTGGATTTTGATGAAAGGAAATTCCATATAACTGGACAGGACTTTGTTATGGCATCTTCTGATTGGGTGTCTCAGGTCAGGACTTTGTTATGCCATCTTCTGATTGGGTGTCTCAGATCAGGACTTTGTTATGCCATCTTCTGATTGGGTGTCTCAGGTCAGGACTTTGTTATGGCATCTTCTGATTGGGTGTCTCAGGTCAGGACTTTGTTATGCCATCTTCTGATTGGGTGTCTCAGATCAGGACTTTGTTATGCCATCTTCTGATTGGGTGTCTCAGGTCAGGACTGAGCCATGATCAGAATGTGTCTGTGTCTATTTCCAGCCCTGCCATTTCTACATGTCCTGATCTAGTGTTTGACCCCTGACCTCCTCACACTGTCTCAATGTCCATGTGTTATAATGGACCTTATGCTTGTTATGTCACCTCTGTAACCAGGTATCAAACATACTGACCTTTCTGACCCTGTCCCATGGTCCTACTTCACTGTGTTATAATGGACCTTATGCTTGTTATGTCACCTCTGTAACCAGTTAAGAAACATAATGACCTTTCTGACTCTATCCCATGGCCCTACTTCACTGTGTTATAATGGACCTTATGCTTGTTATGTCACCTCTGTAACCAGTTAAGAAACATAATGACCTTTCTGACTCTATCCCATGGCCCTACTTCACTGTGTTATAATGGACCTTATGCTTGTTATGTCACCTCTGTAACCAGTTAAGAAACATAATGACCTTTCTGACTCTATCCCATGGCCCTACTTCACTGTGTTATAATGGACCTTATGCTTGTTATGTCACCTCTGTAACCAGTTAAGAAACATAATGACCTTTCTGACTCTATCCCATGGTCCTACTTCACTGTGTTATAATGGACCTTATGCTTGTTATGTCACCTCTGTAACCAGGTATCAAACATACTGACCTTTCTGACTCTATCCCATGGCCCTACTTCACTGTGTTATAATGGACCTTATGCTTGTTATGTCACCTCTGTAACCAGTTAAGAAACATAATGACCTTTCTGACCCTGTCCCATGGTCCTACTTTCTAGAACTGAACATTTCAATTCCTCTATGAGTTTGTTTCTTGTCCATTTACTTATTTATTTATGTATTTGTTGTATATTGGGGTTGTGCTGCAGAGCATCATGGGAGTTTGTATGTGTTGAGATGATCACGTTCCAGATAAATGGTTGAACTGATTCCTGTCTCATCATTATTGAATTGTTATACAGACGTGGTTATGAAACCCACCAGACATAACAACAGATTGGTAATGAGTAAGTCTGAATCTACAGGAACTATTCTGTCTGGAAGAAGTCTGTTGTTACTACTGTTTAAGCTGTTATTTTCTGTGGTTCAGTCCAGGATAATGTTAGCTCAGTGTACTACTAGCAGAGGCCAGGGCATAGTGGAGCTATCTAAGAGAGTTAACATCGTCATGGACGGCAGAAAAGGACTCGAGATGGATGTCAGAAGGAGAAAACAGCTTAATTTACAAAGGAAGGAATATTATTGGACATTTTGATGAAAGTATTGAGCAGTGGAGCTCATATACAGAACGGTTTGAATATTTAGTTCTTGTAAATGACATTGATCAGGACAACATTGTGCCTACATGTTTTAGTATAACGGGGCCAAAGACACATCATTTACTAGACAGCCTGCTACCAGGAGGGGTTGGAGGGTGGGTTGGGGTAGTACCAGGAGGGGTTGGAGGGTGGGTTGGGGTGGTACCAGGAGGGGTTGGAGGGTGGGTTGGGGTGGTACCAGGAGGGGTTGGAGGGTGGGTTGGGGTGGTACCAGGAGGGGTTGGAGGGTGGGTTGGGGTGGTACCAGGAGGGGTTGGAGGGTGGGTTGGGGTGGTACCAGGTGGGGTTGGAGGGTGGGTTGGGGTGGTACCAGGAGGGGTTGGAGGGTGGGTTGGGGTGGTACCAGGTGGGGTTGGAGGGTGGGTTGGGGTGGTACCAGGAGGGGTTGGAGGGTGGGTTGGGGTGGTACCAGGTGGGGTTGGAGGGTGGGTTGGGGTGGTACCAGGTGGGGTTGGAGGGTGGGTTGGGGTGGTACCAGGAGGGGTTGGAGGGTGGGTTGGGGTGGTACCAGGAGGGGTTGGAGGGTGGGTTGGGGTGGTACCAGGAGGGGTTGGAGGGTGGGTTGGGGTGGTACCGGGAGGGGTTGGAGCGTGGGTTGCGGTGAGACCAGGAGGGGTTTGAGGGTGGGTTGGGTTGGTCTCAGGAGGGGTTGTAGGGTGGGTTGGGGTGGTACCAGGTGGGGTTGGAGGGTGTGTTGATGCAGCTCAGGTGGGTGGATTGTATATGTGGTTTATTATAATTGTATTTAGCTGCAATAACTGCTTTCCATAATATACTGATATATATATTAACAGTATTGTGTCTCTAGCTATATAACCATTCCTGCTGCTATTTGTTCTGATATACAGTATATCACAAAAATGAGTACACCCCTCACATTTTTGTAAATATTTTAGTATATCGTTTCATGTGACAACACTGAAGAAATGACACTTTGCTACAATGTAAAGTAGTGAGTGTACAGCTTGTATAACAGTGTACATTTGCTGTCCCCTCAAAATAACTCAACACACAGCCATTAATGTCTAAACCGCTGGCAACAAAAGTGAGTACACCCCTGAGTGAAAATGTCCAATTTGGGCCCGTGCATGGACCACATTGTATCGTTTAAAGTTAGAGATATGTTGAAACTGGACCATTCATATAGTATGAAACTGGATCATCATAATGATTCTACATGTTATAGTATGAACCTGGATCATCATAATGATTCTACATGTTATAATATGAACCTGGATCATCATAATGATTCTACATGTTATAGTATGAACCTGGATCATCATAATGATTCTACATGTTATAGTATGAACCTGGATCCATCATAATGATTCTACATGTTATAGTATGAACCTGGATCATCATAATGATTCTACATGTTATAGTATGAACCTGGATCATCATAATGATTCTACATGTTATAATATGAACCTGGATCATCATAATGATTCTACATGTTATAGTATGAACCTGGATCATCATAATGATTCTACATGTTATAGTATGAACCTGGATCATCATAATGATTCTACATGTTATAATATGAACCTGGATCCATCATAATGATTCTACATGTTATAATATGAACCTGGATCATCATAATGATTCTTCTACATGTTATAGTATGAACCTGGATCATCATAATGATTCTACATGTTATAGTATGAACCTGGATCATCATAATGATTCTACATGTTATAGTATGAACCTGGATCATCATAATGATTCTACATGTTATAGTATGAACCTGGATCATCATAATGATTCTACATGTTATAATATGAACCTGGATCATCATAATGATTCTACATGTTATAGTATGAACCTGGATCCATTATAATGATTCTACATGTTATAGTATGAACCTGGATCATCATAATGATTCTACATGTTATAGTATGAACCTGGATCATCATAATGATTCTACATGTTATAGTATGAACCTGGATCATCATAATGATTCTACATGTTATAATATGCCATGGCCTTTACTGGCCAAAGGTTAAACTGCTGTTCTGTTTATGATATATTATGGTGTTGTGTTACTAGACTTTGACCAGATATTATTGCATCCAAAGTTCAACTGTACATAGAATATAGATACAGAGACACTTGTCATCAGGAAGGTTCTCTCTCAGTACAACGGATAATCTCAATGACTTGAGTTCTGGTTGTGAATTCAGGCTACAAGGTAAGACTCTTCCCAGGGATTATTGTGAAGTGTGTAGAGACATTAATTGTATGTTGTTATTTTACTAGTGAATGAAATGAAAACACTCAGATGTAACAGTCCATTTCCCCTGGGACAGCTACGTGACAGTTCAATCAAACAAAATGGTGCTAACTGGGTGTTGACGATAAAATTCAGAAACATATAGTTCATATATCGTATTATAGGATTTGTATATCTGGTTATTTTACCATTTGTAAAAATGTTAATGTGTCATAGTTCTAAATCATCTTTCAGAATATCAGAACATTTGTTGTTTTCATAATTACCGTGAGCTCCTGCTTCTTGTGCAATTTGGGGTGAAACCACTGAACATACTTCTCTTAACATTGTTATTATGAATTCAATTTAGTAATAGCATAAGAATAGCATAGCTGTTGAACAAAGCAACACACTAGAATGAGTGAAATGATTAACAGAGAAAGTGAGAATGTATTATTATTATATTGTTATTATCAATAGTTTCTCTACATGGAGAAGAGGTTAAACACATCAGTCACCACTACATGTTGATGTGATGCATTAAATCACCTGACTGTTTGGATGTGTCTGTTAGGAAATGTTTTAAAAGAGAATCATTTAACTTCAATAATTATTTGTCACTGTGTTAACCATAACCAACATGTTGGATCTCTGTTTAGGGGTCAGTGCTCTGAAATGAGTCTCTCTGGGGAGAGAGAGGAGGGGGTCCCTGCCTCTAAAATGAGTCTCTCTGGGGAGAGAGAGGAGGGGGTCCCTGTCTCTAAAATGAGTCTCTCTGGGGAGAAAGAGGAGGGGTCCCTGCCTCTGAAATGAGACTCTCTGGGGAGAGAGAGGAGGGGGTCCCTGCCTCTAAAATGAGACTCTCTGGGGAGAAAGAGGAGGGGGTCCCTGCCTCTAAAATGAGACTCTCTGGGGAGAGAGAGGAGGGGGGCCCTGCCTCTAAAATGAGACTCTCTGGGGAGAGAGTGGAGGGGGGCCCTGCCTCTAAAATGAGACTCTCTGGGGAGAGAGTGGAGGGGGGCCCTGCCTCTAAAATGAGACTCTCTGGGGAGAGAGAGGAGGGGGGCCCTGCCTCTAAAATGAGACTCTCTGGGGAGAGAGAGGAGGGGGGCCCTGCCTCTAAAATGAGACTCTCTGGGGAGAGAGAGGAGGGGGGCCCTGCCTCTAAAATGAGACTCTCTGGGGAGAGAGAGGAGGGGGGCCCTGCCTCTAAAATGAGACTCTCTGGGGAGAGAGAGGAGGGGGCCCTGCCTCTAAAATGAGACTCTCTGGGGAGAGAGAGGAGGGGGCCCTGCCTCTAAAATGAGACTCTCTGGGGAGAGAGAGGAGGGGGCCCTGCCTCTGAAATGAGACTCTCTGGGGAGAGAGAGGAGGGGGCCCTGCCTCTAAAATGAGACTCTCTGGGGAGAGAGAGGAGGGGGCCCTGCCTCTAAAATGAGACTCTCTGGGGAGAGAGAGGAGGGGGCCCTGCCTCTAAAATGAGTCTCTCTGGGGAGAGAGAGGAGGGGGCCCTGCCTCTAAAATGAGACTCTCTGGGGAGAGAGAGGAGGGGGCCCTGCCTCTAAAATGAGACTCTCTGGGGAGAGAGAGGAGGGGGCCCTGCCTCTAAAATGAGACTCTCTGGGGAGAGAGAGGAGGGGGCCCTGCCTCTAAAATGAGACTCTCTGGGGAGAGAGAGGAGGGGGGCCCTGCCTCTAAAATGAGACTCTCTGGGGAGAGAGAGGGAGGGGGCCCTGCCTCTAAAATGAGACTCTCTGGGGAGAGAGAGGAGGGGGCCCTGCCTCTAAAATGAGACTCTCTGGGGAGAGAGAGGAGGGGGCCCTGCCTCTAAAATGAGACTCTCTGGGGAGAGAGAGGAGGGGGCCCTGCCTCTAAAATGAGACTCTCTGGGGAGAGAGAGGAGGGGGCCCTGCCTCTAAAATGAGACTCTCTGGGGAGAGAGAGGAGGGGGCCCTGCCTCTAAAATGAGACTCTCTGGGGAGAGAGAGGAGGGGGCCCTGCCTCTAAAATGAGACTCTCTGGGGAGAGAGAGGAGGGGGCCCTGCCTCTAAAATGAGTCTCTCTGGGGAGAGAGAGGAGGGGGGCCCTGCCTCTAAAATGAGACTCTCTGGGGAGAGAGAGGAGGGGGGCCCTGCCTCTAAAATGAGACTCTCTGGGGAGAGAGAGGAGGGGGGCCCTGCCTCTAAAATGAGACTCTCTGGGGAGAGAGAGGAGGGGGGCCCTGCCTCTAAAATGAGACTCTCTGGGGAGAGAGAGGAGGGGGGCCCTGCCTCTAAAATGAGACTCTCTGGGGGACATGACTCCAAAGCCAAGAGGTGAGATGACGGTGTCATGTAAGAACTTTATTTCTAAATCATTAAATCCCCCCAAAATTCACATTTTTTAAAAACATTTTTCATCAGAAATGATTGCTTATAGGTACCTTAATGTGTCTGTAACATATTTAGCTAAGAATAGAATTTACAGGGAAATAGGAACGGTTGAAAAGTCACAATATTAGTTTAAAATGATCTTTAGAAATAGTAGTGCTGGGGGATTTGGAAAGACATAGTCAGTCAATTAACAATAGGATAATACTCGTTTGAAAAATATCTTTAACTGACAGTCCGTGGATACTATGAGACGAGAAAGGTTCAAATGCATGTAAGACTCACAACACAGTTGAATAATATATGTCAGGTGGAAATGAAGAGGATGTTCTACAGAGACAGGTGGACTGGGCTGAGAGGAGCAGAGGGGTGGGATTCAAATAGCTCACGATGGGTAATAGTCATTACTGTAAACATTATAGATGTTATTACTGTAAACATTATAGATGTTATTACTGTAAACATTATAGATGTCATTACTGTAAACATTATAGATGTCATTACTGTAAACATTATAGATGTCATTACTGTAAACATTATAGATGTCATTACTGTAAACATTATAGATGTCATTACTGTAAACATTATAGATGTCATTACTGTAAACATTATAGATGTTATTACTGTAAACATTATAGATGTCATTACTGTAAACATTATAGATGTCATTACTGTAAACATTATAGATGTCATTACTGTAAACAGTATAGATGTCATTACTGTAAACATTATAGATGTCATTATTGTAAACATTATAGATGTTATTACTGTAAACATTATAGATGTCATTACTGTAAACATTATAGATGTTATTACTGTAAACATTATAGATGTCATTACTGTAAACATTATAGATGTCATTACTGTAAACAGTATAGATGTTATTACTGTAAACAGTATAGATGTTATTACTGTAAACATTATAGATGTCATTACTGTAAACATTATAGATGTTATTACTGTAAACATTATAGATGTTATTACTGTAAACATTATAGATGTTATTACTGTAAACATTTTAGATGTCTTTACTGTAAACATAGATGTTATTACTGTAAACATTATAGATGTCATTACTGTAAACAGTATAGATGTTATTACTGTAAATAGTATAGATGTTATTACTGTAAACATTATAGATGTCATTACTGTAAACATAATAGATGGCATTACTGTAAACATTATAGATGTCATTACTGTAAACATTATAGATGTTATTACTGTAAACATTATAGATGTATTTACTGTAAACATTATAGATGTCTTTACTGTAAACATTATAGATGTCTTTACTGTAAACATTATAGATGTCATTACTGTAAACATTATAGATGTCATTACTGTAAACATTATAGATGTCATTACTGTAAACATTATAGATGATATTACTGTAAACATTATAGATGTCATTACTGTAAACATTATAGATGTTATTACTGTAAACATTATAGATGTCTTTACTGTAAACATTATAGATGTCTTTACTGTAAACATTATAGATGTCATTACTGTAAACATTATAGATGTCATTACTGTAAACATTATAGATGTCATTACTGTAAACATTATAGATGTCATTACTGTAAACATTATAGATGTCATTACTGTAAACATTATAGATGTCATTACTGTAAACATTATAGATGTCTTTACTGTAAACATTATAGATGTCTTTACTGTAAACATTATAGATGTCTTTACTGTAAACATTATAGATGTTATTACTGTAAACATTTTAGATGTTATTACTGAACTTTATAGATGTTATTACTGTAAACATTTGAGATAGTTATTAGTTATTTATTTACATTTGACTGTGTTAAACCTAGCAGTGCTATTTATTTCTCTGAGAGTGAGTCAGATATATATTATTACTGTGTATAACCTAGCAGTGCTACTTATTTCTCTGAGAGTGAGGCAGATATATATTATTACTGTGTAAAACCTAGCAGTACTACTGATTTCTCTGAGACTGAGGCAGATATATATTATTACAGTATAAAACGTAGCAGTACTACTGATTTATCTGAGACTGAGGCAGATACATAGTATTTAGCATAAAAAAACATGATTATTTGTCTCTCTGAAATGAAACCATCAAGTGATAGATTTTAAACAAACACATGTCTGTCATTGAACAACCCCATGACATCATTTGATCGTTAAGAAACACACCCAATTCTTTCATTTCTTAAACAATAAAAGCTAATTTACCAACATTTCTGAAAGTGGATATATCATTTTGGGAATGAAACTTTTCTTATGTTTCCCCATCTGAGCTCAGAGTAGATGAGAGATGTAATGTTTGTCTCTGTTGTGTTGAAGCACAATCAAGCAGGAGAGACCAGCCTCCCTGTACCCAGCTGTGTGTCCATGAAGAGTGACCGGTCTATGGGTCATCCTATACTGTTTAGAGAGGGAGACTTTTCTACTGGACAAAGGTAAGAAGAACTCATGGGTCCTGGTCTGTGAGTTAAACAACACTGTCTCTAGTCATTTCTCCTCTCCCATTTATTCTTGTTGTTTTCATAATCCACAGGCAAACCATTTTTCAATTTTTACTAAAACAATATGAAACAAACAAAACATTACCTGTGTGTGTGTGTGTGTGTGTGTGTCCTCGTGTTTTGTCCACAGAAACCAACAAGAGAGATCAGAGTCAGAGATTCTCAGTGGTCAGTCTTCCCAGAGTCATCAAACAGACCTGGCCTCTATATTCAGTGTATGTGGTCCTGTTATGTACATTTGTTTTTGTTTACCTCAAGTAAAGTTGATCTGTCAATCATTCATTAATGTGTTCATGAGAAAGCATTTATTCTCTTGCTTAACTTATTTACTTTATTTATTTCAGTTGCTTGAAGAGAATATTATAACATTTGTAAAGAACGAGCTGAAGAGGTACAAGAGGATTCTTAGTCCAGAACTCCCAGAAGGCTTTGAGAGTCAGAAGCAGGATAAGGAAGTGGATGCTGAAGATGAGAAGCAGGAGAGCAGTGCCAGAGAGGGGGCTCTGAAGATCACACTGCACGTCCTGAGGAAAATGAACCAGAAGGAGCTTGCTGACACACTGGAGAAAAGTAAGAGCTGTCTGCCTCATGTTGAATGCTGTTTTATAACAAACATTTAAAAGTTGTAGCTCAAGTACAGCTAACATAGCTTTGTAACTCAATGATATTGTAGAAGCCTTAATACAACACTTAGTGACCTCATCAAGTAGCAGCAGCGATGTGTTGTGGTGAGAGAGAGAGAGAGGGCCACACAGAGAGAGAGAGAGAGAGAGGGCGACGACACACACAGAGAGAGAGAGAGAGAGAGAGAGAGAGAGAGAGAGAGAGAGAGAGAGAGAGGTTCTCAATCAGAGGCAGGTGTCGTTAGTTGTCTCTGATTGAGAATCATACCTTTCCTTTTGTGTTTAGTTTATTTTCCGTGTTTGTTTCCACACGGAACTGTTTAGGTTTTTGTTTTGTCACGTTGTCGTTTATTGTTTTGTTCTTATTAAAAACCTTATTAAAAAGATGAACACTTACCACGCTGCGTATTGGTCCGATCCTTGCTACTCCTCCTCAGAAGAGGAAGAGGAAAGTCGTTACACAACATTAATGATACCATCAATAATAATAATAATAATAATATAATCAGTCACTCCAGTGTGTAATGCATTATGAAATCATGTAAACATTTTTAAGGGAAAACATTATTATAATGTATAACTTTATAACAGTCCAACAACACTGTAGACATTAAAACAGACGTAACATTAATATCCTCTGTGTTATTTCTTCATTCAGATGAACTTGCTGTGATTTGCCAACGTGAACTCAAATCTACTCTAAAGAAGAAGTTTCAATGTGTATTTGAGGGGATCGCTAAACAAGGAAACCCAACACTTCTCAATAAGATCTACACAGAGCTCTACATCACAGAGGGTGGAACAGGAGAGGTCAATAATGAACATGAGCTGAGACAGATTGAGACAACAACCAGGAAACAAGCAAGACCAGAGACTGCAATCAAATGTAACGACATCTTCACACCCTTAACTGGACAAGACAAACTTATCAGAACTGTGCTGACAAAGGGAGTCGCTGGCATTGGAAAAACAGTCTCTGTGCAGAAGTTCATTCTGGACTGGGCTGAAGGAAAAGCAAATCAGGACATCCAATTTGTATTTTCATTCCCTTTTCGGGAGCTGAATTTGATGAAAGAGGACAAACACACTTTGATTGAACTTCTCAATCACTTCTCAATGGAAAACAAAGAATCAAGAATCTCCAACTACGACAAGTACAACGTTCTGTTCATCTTTGATGGTCTGGATGAGTGCCGACTGCCCCTAGACTTCCAGAAAAACAAGATCTGTTGTGACGTCACAGAGTCAACCTCAGTGGATGTTCTGCTGACAAATCTCATCAAGGGAAACCTGCTTCCCTCTGCTCTCCTCTGGATAACTACCCGACCTGCAGCAGCCAATCAGATCCCTTCAGGGTGTGTTGACCAGGTGACAGAGGTACGAGGGTTCAATGACCCACAGAAGGAGGAGTACTTCAGGAAGAGATTCAGTGATGATGAGGACCTGGCCAGCAGAATCATCTCACACATAAAGACATCAAGGAGCCTCCACATCATGTGCCACATTCCAGTCTTTTGTTGGATTTCTGCAACAGTCCTTGAAGACATACTGAAACATAAGAGAGAAGAGATGCCCAAGACTCTGACTGAGATGTACACACACCTTGTGGTGTTTCATACCAAACAGAAGAATGAAAAGTATCTCGGGAAAGAAGAGAGGGGTCCAGACTGGAATAAAGAGAGCATTTTGTCACTGGGAAAACTGGCTTTTCAACAGCTTGTGAAGGGCAATCTGATTTTCTATGAAGAAGACCTGAAAGAGGCTGGCATTGATGTCAATGAAGCTTCAGTGTACTCAGGATTGTGCACACAGCTCTTTAAAGAGGAATGTGGGCTGTACCAGGACAATGTGTACTGCTTTGTGCATCTGAGCATTCAGGAGTTTCTGGCTGCTGTATATGTGTTCCTCTCATTCAGCAACAACAATGGGAATCTAATGTGCAAACCTCAATCCAGGTCCAGGAACATTTTTGCGCTGTTCAGAAACAAGCCTGAAGTTACTTTCTACAAGAGCGCTGTGGATGAAGCCTTACAAAGTGAGACAGGAAACCTGGACCTTTTCCTCCGCTTCCTTCTGGGCCTCTCACTGGAGTCCAATCAGAAGCACTTACGAGGTCTACTGACAATGACAAGAAGCAGTTCACAGAGCCATGAAGAAACAGTCAAGTACATCAAGGAGAAGATCAGGGAGAATCCCTCTCCAGAGAGGTGCATCAATCTGTTCCACTGTCTGAATGAACTGAATGACCGTTCTCTAGTGGAGGAGATCCAAAGATACCTGAGATCAGGAAGTGTCTCCAGTGATGAACTCTCACCTTCACAGTGGTCAGCTCTGGTGTTTGTGTTGCTGACTTCAGAAAAGGAGCTGGATGTGTTTGACCTGAAGAAATACTCCAGATCAGAGGAAGGTCTTCTGAGGCTACTGCCAGTGGTCAAAGTCTCCAGAGCTGCTCTGTGAGTAAATACAAATACATTTAAGTACTAATCATCAGGAAGAAATATTCACTTTAGAGAAAAATATGAATAGTTGAAAAACATATTTACTCAGTGCATTGCTGTTCACATTAGTATAACAATGGTAGTATCTGGGATCTACATCTGTTTATATTAGTTACTGTGCTGTTACTAAGCTGTAATGCATTACGGCAGTGTTACGTTACTACACCTAATAGGAAATGCACACTGGGGTGCCGGGAACTGTAGAGCACGGAGGGGTTCTGACTAAACGAAAACTAACTGTACTCCCGTCTCCTGCTTGGTCATTTCTCCACAACAGAAATATTACAACAATGTGACCATACATTTCTAGGAGATTAAAGATGAATCTATATGTTGTTTGAGAGAATAAACCAAATGCATCTGCCATTGTCCTTCTACACTACTGGTTTTAAATAAACAGTGTGTTTGTGAAATCATGATGATCTCTTTATCAGGCTGTCAGGCTGTGGAGTCACAGAGGAAGGCTGTGCTTCTCTGGTCTCAGCTCTGAAGTCAAACCCCTCACACCTGAGAGAGCTGGATCTGAGTAACAATGACCTGAAGGATTCAGGAGTGAAGCTGCTCTCTGCTGGACTGGGGAATCCCCACTGTAAACTGGAGACTCTGAGGTCAGTATTCCTGTAGTTGGTCAACAAGTGATAACTGTTCACTAGTTCCACATGTGTTTACCAGACACATAGTCCACATCATATGTGTGTTTACAGTGAAGTTTACAGGTTTCAATTTGCTGCTATGCTCCTGTATTTTGGATTTTAGAAAAAGTTTAATATTAGGTGACAGTACAGAATGTCACCTTTAATTAGAGGTTAATGGTGAGAGGTTAGTATGTTTGGTTGTAGCCTCTGTAACTCTCTCTCTCTTTTATTATTAATGATTAATTCATGATCTTTCTTAATCATGGCAGTGACAAGCTTGACGTAGTCATTGTCACGAAGGAATATGAGACCAAATACTAATCTTTTGACTACTTTAATAGACTATAAGTTAATTGGCCAGAATACTTATGACTTCTTCAGATAGGGGGACTAGATACATGAATTGCTTTTCATTTTCTAAACTTGAAACAGACATGTATAAAAGAATACCCTGAAATTGAAGAAGACATTATATACTGTCAATTTAAATAAATTTGATCTTAAATCCAAAAATGCTGGAGTGCTGGAGGCACATTTAAAATGTTAGCTTCACTGTCAAAATAGATATGGTGTGGACTGTGTACTCAGTACAATCTAAGTCTGATACCTCACTGTCTGTCTTCTGACTGATACTGCTTTTTAAACTGGTCTGGTCAGTCTACTGAAATATTTGGACTTTATGTTTTTCTCTCTACAAGCCATACTTAGATTTTTTGTAATTTCTAAAAAATTATATACATTCATTTACGAATAGATATGAAAGGTTGCTGGACATTGATATATCTGAATATGTTGAAGAAATATACTGTCACTATTTTCACCACTAAAGAATAGCAGTGTGGTTTTAATATGATTTGACTCTTTGCAGGCTGTCAGGCTGTCTAGTCACAGAGGAAGGTTGTGCTTCTCTGGTCTCAGCTTTGAGGTCAAACCCCTCACACCTGAGAGAGCTGGACCTGAGCTACAATCACCCAGGAGACTCAGGAGTCAGACTGCTCTCTGCTGGACTGGAGGATCCACACTGCAGACTGGAGAAACTCAAGTATGTAGAGGTTTTATGTCAATGTTCATATCAGACATGTTTGAGTTATCAGGCTAGTTAAGGCAAACATTCTTACCACCACTTGGACAAAGTTATATGCTGTGTGTGTGTGTTCACGTGTATCACTCAATGACTGTCTGTTCTTCTGCTTACCGCTACAGTGTGGAACATGGTGGAGAGTACACAATGAAACCTGGGCTTAGAAAATGTGAGTGTTGACTACTGTGAAGAATATGACTAAGAATAAGTCTTAATTCAAGTTAAGTCAAAGACCACCATCATTACTTACTTGGTCATATTACATACAATCTGTAGTTCTACAGAAGCAGAAATCAGGGACACCAATGTTTAGAAAGAGTAGCTTTGGCAGTGTGTGTGTATGTGTGTGGTGTGTTCGTGTACGCTAGAAATGTGTGTTTATGCATGCATACAGGTGTGTGTGTGTGTGTGTGTGTGTGTGTGTGTGTGTGTGTGTGTGTGTGTGTGTGTGTGTGTGTGTGTGTGTGTGTGTGTGTGTGTGTGTGTGTGTTCGTGTTACGCTAGAAATGTGTGTTTATGCATGTGTAACGGATGTGAAACGGCTATCTTAGTTAGCGGTGTGCGCTAAATAGCGTTTCAATCCGTTACGTCACTTGCTCTGAGACCTTGAAGTAGTAGTTCTCCTTGCTCTGCAAGGGCCGCGGCTTTTGTGGAGCGATGGGTAACGATGCTTCGAGGGTGACTGTTGTCGTTGTGCGCAGAAGGTCCCTGGTTCGCGCCCGGGCGAGGGACGGTTTAAAATTATACTGTTACACATGCATACAGGTGTGTGTGTGTGCGTTCAGGATGTGTGTGTGTGTTCAGGGTGTGTGTGTGTGTGTGTAATTAATGGGAATAAGTGTGTTTTATATTACCATACAGTATAACATATGACCATTCAACAAGTCTCAAGTTACCTTAACTTCTCCTTTTGATACCTAGAAACATCAACATTAAATTAATTTGTGATTTTTTCTTCTTTTTATTTCACCTTTATTTAAAGTTATTATTATTATTCAAAGTCAAAATTGGCTACATTTAATTTTTTATTTCACATTTATTTAACAGATAGAAGGGCAGGCAGGGGGATGGACAGACAGACAGGCAGGCAGGGGGACAGACAGACAGGCAGGCAGGGGGACAGGTAGAAGGGCGGGCAGGGGGACAGACGGGCAGGCAGGGGGACAGACGGGCGGGCAGGGGGACAGACAGACGGGCAGGCAAACACAGTGGCGCACACACACACAGGCAGGCAGGGGGACAGGTAGAAGGGCAGGCAGGGGGACAGACGGGCGGGCAGGGGGACAGACGGGCGGGCAGGGGGACAGACGGGCAGGCAGGGGGACAGACAGACGGGCAGGGGGACAGATAGAAAGGCAGGCAGGGGGACAGACAGACGGGCAGGCAAACACAGTGGCGCACACAGTGGCACACACACACACACACACACACACACACACACACACACACACACACACACACACACACACACACACACACACACACACACACACACACACACACACACACACACACACACACACACAGGCAGTGACAGACATAGAGAGACAGGCAGGTAAGTAGGCCAGTTGAGAACAAGTTCTCATTTACCGGGGCTGCAGGGTAGCCTAGTGGTTAGAGTGTTGGACTAGTAGCCGGAAGGTTGCAAGTTCAACCCCGAGCTGACAAGGTACAAATCTGTCGCTCTGCCCCTGAATAGGCAGTTAACCCACTGTTCCTAGGCCGTCATTGAAAATAAGAATTTGTTCTTAACTGACTTGCCTGGTTAAATAAAGGTCAAATTAAAATGTTTTAAAAAAAACATCTCCGCATTAATACTGGAGTGATAGATGTGCAGATGATGATGTGCAAGTAGAGATACTGGGGTGCAAAACAACAAGAGGGTAAGTAATAATATGGGGATGAGGTAGTTGGGTGTGATATTTACAGATTGGTTATGTACAGGTACAGTGATCAGTAAGCTGTCCTGACAGCTGATGCTTAAAGTTAGAGAGGGAGATATAAGACACCAGCTTCAGTGATTTTTACAATTCGTTCCAGTCATTGGCAGCAGAGAACTGGAAGGAAAGGCGGCCAAAGGAAGTGTTGGCTTTGGGGATGACCAGTGAAATATACCTGCTGGAGCGCGTGCTACGGGTGGGTGTTGCTATGGTGACCAGTGAGCTGAGATAAGGCCAGGCTTTACCTAGCAAAGACTTATAAATGCCAGTGGGTTTGGCGACGGATATGCAGTGAGGGCCAGCCGACTAAAGCATTCAGGTCGCCACGGAGTTAACATTCTAATGTGAATGATGATGATTTCTAATATTGTGTCTGGTTTCATCCACCAGATGCCTGTGATCTCACTCTGGACCCAAACACAGCACACAGACTCCTCTCTCTGACTGAGGAGAACAGAAAGGTGACACGTAGCAGGGAGACACAACCGTATCCTGATCACCAGGAGAGATTTGAGGTCTGGCAGCAAGTGCTGTGTAGAGATGGTCTGACTGGGCGCTGTTACTGGGAGGTAGAGGGGAGTGGGGGATTGGCTGACATTGGAGTGACATATAAAGGAATCAGCAGGAGAGGAAGGGGTAATGACTGTGTTATTGGATCCAATGACAAGTCCTGGAGTCTGTTCTTTTCTGACAAAAGTTACAATGCCAGGCACAATAATGTTCACATTACCTTAGACGTCCCCTCCTCCAGATCCCACAGAGTAGGAGTGTATCTGGACTGGCCAGCCGGCACTCTGTCCTTCTACAGAGTCTCCTCTGACACACTTACCCACCTGTACACATTCCACACCACATTCACTGAGCCCCTCTATCCAGGGTTTAGGGTTTATGATGTTGACTCCTCAGTGTCCCTGTGTCAGGTGGTCACATGATGTTTCACTCTAATCATGTGTTTTATGTTTGATCACAATATGACATTTAAATACATGGAGGAACACACACACCAGTTTGGATCAATTTATTCCTGGAAATAATAACCATGGTAACTCTGTGTCAATGGACACACACACTCGCACACTGGACACACAATAACACACACTGGACAAACTGGACACACAATAACACACACTGGATATATATAGATATAACAGAAGCTAATAGAACCAGGACACTTTGTCACAAGATATAACAGAAGCTAATAGAACCAGGACACTCTGTCACAAGATATAACAGAAGCCAATAGAACCAGGACACTCTGTCACAATATATAACAGAAGCTAATAGAACCAGGACACTCTGTCACAAGATATAACAGAAGCACTTTGTCACAAGATATAACAGAAGCTAATAGAACCAGGACACTCTGTCACAAGATATAACAGAAGCACTTTGTCACAAGATATAACAGAAGCTAATAGAACCAGGACACTATGTCACAAGATATAACAGAAGCTAATAGAACCAGGACACTTTGTCACAAGATATAACAGAAGCTAATAGAACCAGGACACTTTGTCACAAGATATAACAGAAGCCAATAGAACCAGGACACTCTGTCACAAGATATAACAGAAGCCAATAGATCCAGGACACTTTGTCACAAGATATAACAGAAGCTAATAGAACCAGGACACTCTGTCACAAGATATAACAGAAGCCAATAGAACCAGGACACTCTGTCACAAGATATAACAGAAGCACTTTGTCACAAGATATAACAGAAGCACTTTGTCACAAGATATAACAGAAGCCAATAGATCCAGGACACTCTGTCACAAGATATAACAGAAGCTAATAGAACCAGGACACTATGTCACAAGATATAACAGATACTACGAAGCCTGATTTCAGTCTGAACTCATCTTTAACCAAATGTGTAGCAGAAGTTTGTAATTGTACGGCAGAATAGCTGTGCACATAATCCTTAAACCTCTTCATGGACTACAGTTGAACATTGTCTTGTTTTAGGGTGTGAACTGGTATGGTCTGATTTGAATTACAGCAGTTATTTTAACAATGCTGGTTATAAATATTGTTGACCTTCATCCAAGGAGACCTTGACTTGCATTACACTCGCTGCAGAAAAACATTTTCATGAAATGATGTGACTTCTAGTTAGAGAAAATGATTCCTATAAACGTACCCTGATACAAGCAAGAAACAAGTTCTGGATGAAACAGAATGTGACATATCTGTTTGATAGTTCACACATTCATCAGTCAGGGTCACTATCTTGTCATGTTTTTGACTAACCACAGTGGAACATTCTAGTCTTTAAGGACATTAACTGGCAGAACAGGTTTCAGCAAAGTATGGAGTCATTGTTTTCAGGAAGGTGTGCCCATGGTCTTTGTACTGCAGTACAAAGGCAAAGAGCAGTTTACGTAAACAGCCAATCTGATAAAAACTGCATTAAAGTTAGTTTTTTTTGGTCCATGCATATCAACCATGACCACTGATCTGACCTATGACCCCTAAAATGCTGATACTGCACTCTGCCTTTGTATGAATGTAAACAGCTGTATGGGGTAATACAAGAGCAAAGAAATGTAAACAGCTGTATGGGGTAATACAAGAGCAAAGAAATGTAAACAGCTGTATGGGGTAATACAAGAGCAGAGTATCTAGAAATGTAAACAGCTGTATGGGGTAATACAAGAGCAGAGTATCTAGAAATGTAAACAGCTGTATGGGGTAATACAAGAGCAGAGTAGAGTATCTAGAAATGTAAACAGCTGTATGGGGTAATACAAGAGCAGAGTAGAGTATCTAGAAATGTAAACAGCTGTATGGGGTAATACAAGAGCAGAGTAGAGTATCTAGAAATGTAAACAGCTGTATGGGGTAATACAAGAGCAGAGTAGAGTATCTAGAAATGTAAACAGCTGTATGGGGTAATACAAGAGCAGAGTAGAGTATCTAGAAATGTAAACAGCTGTATGGGGTAATACAAGAGCAGAGTAGAGTATCTAGAAATGTAAACAGCTGTATGGGGTAATACAAGAGCAGAGTAGAGTATCTAGAAATGTAAACAGCTGTATGGGGTAATACAAGAGCAGAGTAGAGTATCTAGAAATGTAAACAGCTGTATGGGGTAATACAAGGGCAGAGTAGAGTATCTAGAAATGTAAACAGCTGTATGGGGTAATACAAGAGCAGAGTAGAGTATCTAGAAATGTAAACAGCTGTATGGGGTAATACAAGAGCAGAGTAGAGTATCTAGAAATGTAAACAGCTGTATGGGGTAATACAAGAGCAGAGTAGAGTATCTAGAAATGTAAACAGCTGTATGGGGTAATACAAGAGCAGAGTAGAGTATCTAGAAATGTAAACAGCTGTATGGGGTAATACAAGAGCAGAGTAGAGTATCTAGAAATGTAAACAGCTGTATGGGGTAATACAAGAGCAGAGTAGAGTATCTAGAAATGTACATGTGTTGATCCAACATTCTGTTGTTTTTCTGTTTGATGGAAACAGTTTGAGTTCTAACTACATTCCAACTGTATTAATGGTGTTTTGTAGTTGTGTTTTCATGTTTTGACTGATGTATTGTAGTATCCCTCAACTGTATTAATGGTGTTTTGTAGTTGTGTTCTCATGTTTTGACTGATGTATTGTAGTAACCCTCAAGCTGTTTTTAGCCATAAGGTTATTTAATCACGGAGAATGTTCATACTTAATAAATATTTGATTTTGTATTACTATCAATGCTGTCATTTTCTTTATGTTCGCTATTATTACTATATTTTGTTTATCTTTCTTACCATTATCTGGGTATTTACTCTTTCACACAGACACACACACACACACACACACACACACACACACACACACACACACACACACACACACACACACACACACACACACACACACACACACACACACACACACACACACACACACACACACACACACACACACTATCACACACAATCTACACACACACTATGACACAGTCTCTTTGGCTAGGGAGACCTGGTCAAGAAGGCAGCAGTAGGAAAAACAGAATACAAACAGCACAACAACCCGTTATCAGAGCTGGTCCTGTCTCCAGGAAACATGTACATTCCTCTGGGGGTAAACCTGTTATCAGAGCTGGTCCTGTCTCCAGGAAACATGTACATTCCTCTGGGGGTAAACCTGTTATCAGAGCTGGTCCTGTCTCCAGGAAACATGTACATTCCTCTGGGGGTAAACCTGTTATCAGAGCTGGTCCTGTCTCCAGGAAACATGTACATTCCTCTGGGGGTAAACCCGTTATCAGAGCTGGTCCTGTCTCCAGGAAACATGTACATTCCTCTGGGGGTAAACCTGTTATCAGAGCTGGTCCTGTCTCCAGGAAACATGTACATTCCTCTGGGGGTAAACCTGTTATCAGAGCTGGTCCTGTCTCCAGGAAACATGTACATTCCTCTGGGGGTAAACCTGTTATCAGAGCTGGTCCTGTCTCCAGGAAACATGTACATTCCTCTGGGGGTAAACCTGTTATCAGAGCTGGTCCTGTCTGTCAGGAAACATGTACATTCCTCTGGGGGTAAACCTGTTATCAGAGCTGGTCCTGTCTCCAGGAAACATGTACATTCCTCTGGGGGTAAACCCGTTATCAGAGCTGGTCCTGTCTCCAGGAAACATGTACATTCCTCTGGGGGTAAACCTGTTATCAGAGCTGGTCCTGTCTCCAGGAAACATGTACATTCCTCTGGGGGTAAACCTGTTATCAGAGCTGGTCCTGTCTCCAGGAAACATGTACATTCCTCTGGGGGTAAACCTGTTATCAGAGCTGGTCCTGTCTCCAGGAAACATGTACATTCCTCTGGGGGTAAACCTGTTATCAGAGCTGGTCCTGTCTCCAGGAAACATGTACATTCCTCTGGGGGTAAACCTGTTATCAGAGCTGGTCCTGTCTCCAGGAAACATGTACATTCCTCTGGGGGTAAACCTGTTATCAGAGCTGGTCCTGTCTCCAGGAAACATGTACATTCCTCTGGGGGTAAACCTGTTATCAGAGCTGGTCCTGTCTCCAGGAAACATGTACATTCCTCTGGGGGTAAACCTGTTATCAGAGCTGGTCCTGTCTCCAGGAAACATGTACATTCCTCTGGGGGTAAACCTGTTATCAGAGCTGGTCCTGTCTCCAGGAAACATGTGCATTCCTCTGGGGGTAAACCTGTTATCAGAGCTGGTCCTGTCTCCAGGAAACATGTACATTCCTCTGGGGGTAAACCTGTTATCAGAGCTGGTCCTGTCTCCAGGAAACATGTACATTCCTCTGGGGGTAAACCTGTTATCAGAGCTGGTCCTGTCTCCAGGAAACATGTACATTCCTCTGGGGGTAAACCTGTTATCAGAGCTGGTCCTGTCTCCAGGAAACATGTACATTCCTCTGGGGGTAAACCTGTTATCAGAGCTGGTCCTGTCTCCAGGAAACATGTACATTCCTCTGGGGGTAAACCTGTTATCAGAGCTGGTCCTGTCTCCAGGAAACATGTACATTCCTCTGGGGGTAAACCTGTTATCAGAGCTGGTCCTGTCTCCAGGAAACATGTACATTCCTTTGGGGGTAAACCCGTTATCAGAGCTGGTCCTGTCTCCAGGAAACATGTACATTCCTCTGGGGGTAAACCTGTTATCAGAGCTGGTCCTGTCTCCAGGAAACATGTACATTCCTCTGGGGGTAAACCTGTTATCAGAGCTGGTCCTGTCTCCAGGAAACATGTACATTCCTCTGGGGGTAAACCTGTTATCAGAGCTGGTCCTGTCTCCAGGAAACATGTACATTCCTCTGGGGGTAAACCTGTTATCAGAGCTGGTCCTGTCTCCAGGAAACATGTACATTCCTCTGGGGGTAAACCTGTTATCAGAGCTGGTCCTGTCTCCAGGAAACATGTACATTCCTCTGGGGGTAAACCTGTTATCAGAGCTGGTCCTGTCTCCAGGAAACATGTACATTCCTCTGGGGGTAAACCTGTTATCAGAGCTGGTCCTGTCTCCAGGAAACATGTACATTCCTCTGGGGGTAAACCTGTTATCAGAGCTGGTCCTGTCTCCAGGAAACATGTACATTCCTCTGGGGGTAAACCTGTTATCAGAGCTGGTCCTGTCTCCAGGAAACATGTACATTCCTCTGGGGGTAAACCTGTTATCAGAGCTGGTCCTGTCTCCAGGAAACATGTACATTCCTCTGGGGGTAAACCTGTTATCAGAGCTGGTCCTGTCTCCAGGAAACATGTACATTCCTCTGGGGGTAAACCTGTTATCAGAGCTGGTCCTGTCTCCAGGAAACATGTACATTCCTCTGGGGGTAAACCTGTTATCAGAGCTGGTCCTGTCTCCAGGAAACATGTACATTCCTCTGGGGGTAAACCTGTTATCAGAGCTGGTCCTGTCTCCAGGAAACATGTATATTCCTCTGGGGGTAAACCTGTTATCAGAGCTGGTCCTGTCTCCAGGAAACATGTACATTCCTCTGGGGGTAAACCTGTTATCAGAGCTGGTCCTGTCTCCAGGAAACATGTACATTCCTCTGGGGGTAAACCTGTTATCAGAGCTGGTCCTGTCTCCAGGAAACATGTACATTCCTCTGGGGGTAAACCTGTTATCAGAGCTGGTCCTGTCTCCAGGAAACATGTACATTCCTCTGGGGGTAAACCTGTTATCAGAGCTGGTCCTGTCTCCAGGAAACATGTACATTCCTCTGGGGGTAAACCTGTTATCAGAGCTGGTCCTGTCTCCAGGAAACATGTACATTCCTCTGGGGGTAAACCTGTTATCAGAGCTGGTCCTGTCTCCAGGAAACATGTATATTCCTCTGGGGGTAAACCTGTTATCAGAGCTGGTCCTGTCTCCAGGAAACATGTACATTCCTCTGGGGGTAAACCTGTTATCAGAGCTGGTCCTGTCTCCAGGAAACATGTACATTCCTCTGGGGGTAAACCTGTTATCAGAGCTGGTCCTGTCTCCAGGAAACATGTACATTCCTCTGGGGGTAAACCTGTTATCAGAGCTGGTCCTGTCTCCAGGAAACATGTACATTCCTCTGGGGGTAAACCTGTTATCAGAGCTGGTCCTGTCTCCAGGAAACATGTACATTCCTCTGGGGGTAAACCTGTTATCAGAGCTGGTCCTGTCTCCAGGAAACATGTACATTCCTCTGGGGGTAAACCTGTTATCAGAGCTGGTCCTGTCTCCAGGAAACATGTACATTCCTCTGGGGGTAAACCTGTTATCAGAGCTGGTCCTGTCTCCAGGAAACATGTACATTCCTCTGGGGGTAAACCTGTTATCAGAGCTGGTCCTGTCTCCAGGAAACATGTACATTCCTCTGGGGGTAAACCTGTTATCAGAGCTGGTCCTGTCTCCAGGAAACATGTACATTCCTCTGGGGGTAAACCTGTTATAAACTCCAGGAAACATGTTATCAGAGCTGGTCCTGTCTCCAGGAAACATGTACATTCCTCTGGGGGTAAACCTGTTATCAGAGCTGGTTCTGTCTCCAGGAAACATGTACATTCCTCTGGGGGTAAACCTGTTATCAGAGCTGGTCCTGTCTCCAGGAAACATGTACATTCCTCTGGGGGTAAACCTGTTATCAGAGCTGGTCCTGTCTCCAGGAAACATGTACATTCCTCTGGGGGTAAACCTGTTATCAGAGCTGGTCCTGTCTCCATCTCAACTTCTTAAAGTGGCCATCAGCAGCAGAAATAATAACACAGCGTCTCCCTGCTCCTCTTCCGGTAAAAAGCTGCATGCACTGACCATCCATGATATCAACATTGTAATGCTGATCTGTTTCCACTACCATGTACCCAGTTTGCTTGCTGTATCGCCACCATCTCTCTAAAACACACACACTCCTACTCTGGTCATTATCTGGCAGCACCCCCACTCACACCTGTTTGTGTCTGGCTATGCAGACCCTCTAGCTGAGGTGTTTCAGGCTGCATGTTTGTGTTACTGCTACGAGAACGAACTCATTGATCCGAGGCAACGATCGGCTCAAACAGGAACGTCTTCAGTGGGTTTATTGGCTCCCTAACTAACATTATTTCATTCTCTGTAATAATCTCATTCTCAGAGCTACTTGGTAAATTCAGCCATTCTTAGGAGTTCCAAAATGTTCTCTCCTGCCTGTGATGCAACAATGCTAATAATCTGTTCCATTGTTGTCACAATTGTACAGACGAACAGACTTCTAGTCTTTCATGTTATTTCTTTATTGGGATCCCCATCATCTGTTACAAAGCAGCAGCTGCTCTTCCTGGAGTCCAACAACTATAAAGTTGTCTCCAGGTATATTAGACATCTCTTTACAGGACAATGGAACAGGGGTGGTAGCAGCGGATGGACTTTTTGGTTTGCCTAGGAGGAAGTCGTCTGGATCAAGTTATGAGTCACCAAGACATGGGGAAAAGTACTTTGCAAACCAAGCTGATGTGGATCGATTCGTTTTGAAGCCCATATCACCAACAGAGGTAAAGTGATAACATTATGCCTGACTGTAATATTTACTGCATTTTAAGAATACCTTACATTGTTACCTTACGCACAACTAGAAGGGAATGTGAATGAAATCTAGAATGATTTGAACTCATGATATCAAACCTGGCCACTAATTCATTTTTAAATGATGCAGTTGTCCCTCCAGCTCATCTGTTTGACTCAGTGGTCTGATGGTTGGAGACGGTATGTTGGTATTATGTATGCTGAATGTAATATTATTGGTGGTCTCAGTGGGCTGATGGTTGGAGACGGTATGTTGGTATTATGTATGCTGAATGTAATATTATTGGTGGTCTCAGTGGTCTGATGGTTGGAGACGGTATGTTGGTATTATGTATGCTGAATGTAATATTATTGGTGGTCTCAGTGGGCTGATGGTTGGAGACGGTATGTTGGTATTATGTATGCTGAATGTAATATTATTGGTGGACTCAGTGGTCTGATGGTTGGAGACGGTATGTTGGTATTATGTATGCTGAATGTAATATTATTAGTGGACTCAGTGGTCTGATGGTTGGAGACGGTATGTTGGTATTATGTATGCTGAATGTAATATTATTGGTGGTCTCAGTGGGCTGATGGTTGGAGACGGTATGTTGGTATTATGTATGCTGAATGTAATATTATTGGTGGTCTCAGTGGGCTGATGGTTGGAGACGGTATGTTGGTATTATGTATGCTGAATGTAATATTATTGGTGGTCTCAGTGGGCTGATGGTTGGAGACGGTATGTTGGTATTATGTATGCTGAATGTAATATTATTGGTGGTCTCAGTGGGCTGATGGTTGGAGACGGTATGTTGGTATTATGTATGCTGAATGTAATATTATTGGTGGTCTCAGTGGTCTGATGGTTGGAGACGGTATGTTGGTATTATGTATGCTGAATGTAATATTATTGGTGGACTCAGTGGTCTGATGGTTGGAGACGGTATGTTGGTATTATGTATGCTGAATGTAATATTATTGGTGGTCTCAGTGGGCTGATGGTTGGAGACGGTATGTTGGTATTATGTATGCTGAATGTAATATTATTGGTGGTCTCAGTGGGCTGATGGTTGGAGACGGTATGTTGGTATTATGTATGCTGAATGTAATATTATTGGTGGTCTCAGTGGGCTGATGGTTGGAGACGGTATGTTGGTATTATGTATGCTGAATGTAATATTATTGGTGGACTCAGTGGTCTGATGGTTGGAGACGGTATGTTGGTATTATGTATGCTGAATGTAATATTATTGGTGGACTCAGTGGTCTGATGGTTGGAGACGGTATGTTGGTATTATGTATGCTGAATGTAATATTATTGGTGGACTCAGTGGTCTGATGGTTGGAGACGGTATGTTGGTATTATGTATGCTGAATGTAATATTATTGGTGGTCTCAGTGGGCTGATGGTTGGAGACGGTATGTTGGTATTATGTATGCTGAATGTAATATTATTGGTGGTCTCAGTGGTCTGATGGTTGGAGACGGTATGTTGGTATTATGTATGCTGAATGTAATATTATTGGTGGACTCAGTGGTCTGATGGTTGGAGACGGTATGTTGGTATTATGTATGCTGAATGTAATATTATTGGTGGTCTCAGTGGGCTGATGGTTGGAGACGGTATGTTGGTATTATGTATGCTGAATGTAATATTATTGGTGGTCTCAGTGGGCTGATGGTTGGAGACGGTATGTTGGTATTATGTATGCTGAATGTAATATTATTGGTGGTCTCAGTGGGCTGATGGTTGGAGACGGTATGTTGGTATTATGTATGCTGAATGTAATATTATTGGTGGACTCAGTGGTCTGATGGTTGGAGACGGTATGTTGGTATTATGTATGCTGAATGTAATATTATTGGTGGTCTCAGTGGGCTGATGGTTGGAGACGGTATGTTGGTATTATGTATGCTGAATGTAATATTATTGGTGGTCTCAGTGGTCTGATGGTTGGAGACGGTATGTTGGTATTATGTATGCTGAATGTAATATTATTGGTGGTCTCAGTGGGCTGATGGTTGGAGACGGTATGTTGGTATTATGTATGCTGAATGTAATATTATTGGTGGTCTTGGTGGTCTCAGTGGTCTGATGGTTGGAGACGGTATGTTGGTATTATGTATGCTGAATGTAATATTATTGGTGGTCTCAGTGGTCTGATGGTTGGAGACGGTATGTTGGTATTATGTATGCTGAATGTAATATTATTGGTGGTCTCAGTGGGCTGATGGTTGGAGACGGTATGTTGGTATTATGTATGCTGAATGTAATATTATTGGTGGTCTCAGTGGGCTGATGGTTGGAGACGGTATGTTGGTATTGTGTATGCTGAATGTAATATTATTGGTGGACTCAGTGGTCTGATGGTTGGAGACGGTATGTTGGTATTATGTATGCTGAATGTAATATTATTGGTGGTCTCAGTGGGCTGATGGTTGGAGACGGTATGTTGGTATTATGTATGCTGAATGTAATATTATTGGTGGTCTCAGTGGGCTGATGGTTGGAGACGGTATGTTGGTATTATGTATGCTGAATGTAATATTATTGGTGGTCTCAGTGGGCTGATGGTTGGAGACGGTATGTTGGTATTATGTATGCTGAATGTAATATTATTGGTGGTCTCAGTGGGCTGATGGTTGGAGACGGTATGTTGGTATTATGTATGCTGAATGTAATATTATTGGTGGTCTCAGTGGGCTGATGGTTGGAGACGGTATGTTGGTATTATGTATGCTGAATGTAATATTATTGGTGGTCTCAGTGGGCTGATGGTTGGAGACGGTATGTTGGTATTATGTATGCTGAATGTAATATTATTGGTGGTCTCAGTGGGCTGATGGTTGGAGACGGTATGTTGGTATTATGTATGCTGAATGTAATATTATTAGTGGACTCAGTGGTCTGATGGTTGGAGACGGTATGTTGGTATTATGTATGCTGAATGTAATATTATTGGTGGTCTCAGTGGTCTGATGGTTGGAGACGGTATGTTGGTATTATGTATGCTGAATGTAATATTATTGGTGGTCTCAGTGGTCTGATGGTTGGAGACGGTATGTTGGTATTATGTATGCTGAATGTAATATTATTGGTGGTCTCAGTGGTCTGATGGTTGGAGACGGTATGTTGGTATTATGTATGCTGAATGTAATATTATTGGTGGTCTCAGTGGGCTGATGGTTGGAGACGGTATGTTGGTATTATGTATGCTGAATGTAATATTATTGGTGGTCTCAGTGGGCTGATGGTTGGAGACGGTATGTTGGTATTATGTATGCTGAATGTAATATTATTGGTGGTCTCAGTGGGCTGATGGTTGGAGACGGTATGTTGGTATTATGTATGCTGAATGTAATATTATTGGTGGTGTCATGCAACATCCATTTAGATACTGAACCTGGCACAACTGTGTGATCTGCTCCAGGCAACCGCTCAGTACGGTATACCTGTACTGTACTTGATATTAAAAAAAATGTTTTGGGTTTCCATAGACTTCAAGCAGGCAACGCCATCAGGTCCAAACCCAAAACAAGGAACTTGGACGAGACAGGCGTGTTGGTGGTTTGGTGAAAGGTGGGATGCAGTAATAATGAAGGGTTTTTCTATTTCTTTTTCAGTGTTTGATTCATTTCGTTTGCAAATAATGATGTATCTCTTCTGTAGTTTGTCAAATGCCGTTTACCTGCTGAGAAATGGAGGAGATGAGAGGCGAGAATATCAATCTCATCTTCACGGAGGACATTGATGCAAGATGCAGTCACCTGTGTAATTAATTAACCTTTTTTAATCAAGATCTCATTGACTTTAACATATGAATAGCAGTTTTCATCAGAAATACTTTTGAGCATTAACATTTTGAACATAACTGTTTAGAGAAACTTTACTGAATTGAAGCATATACCACAGCTAGTAGTAACCTGGAAAGTCCATCTGACTCTGTCTTGACCACAGCTAGTAGTAACCTGGAAAGTCCATCTGACTCTGTCTTGTTTACAGCTAGTAGTAACCTGGAAAGTCCATCTGACTCTGTCTTGACCACAGCTAGTAGTAACCTGGAAAGTCCATCTGACTCTGTCTTGACCACAGCTAGTGGTACCCTGGAAAGTCCATCTGACTCTGTCTTGTTTACAGCTAGTAGTAACCTGGAAAGTCCATCTGACTCTGTCTTGTTTACAGCTAGTAGTAACCTGGAAAGTCCATCTGACTCTGTCTTGTTTACAGCTAGTAGTAACCTGGAAAGTCCATCTGACTCTGTCTTGTTTACAGCTAGTAGTAACCTGGAAAGTCCATCTGACTCTGTCTTGACCACAGCTAGTAGTAACCTGGAAAGTCCATCTGACTCTGTCTTGACCACAGCTAGTAGTAACCTGGAAAGTCCATCTGACTCTGTCTTGACCACAGCTAGTAGTAACCTGGAAAGTCCATCTGACTCTGTCTTGATCACAGCTAGTAGTAACCTGGAAAGTCCATCTGACTCTGTCTTTTTTACAGCTAGTAGTAACCTGGAAAGTCCACCTGACTCTGTCTTGACCACAGCTAGTAGTAACCTGGAAAGTCCATCTGACTCTGTCTTGACCACAGCTAGTAGTAACCTGGAAAGTCCATCTGACTCTGTCTTGACCACAGCTAGTAGTAACCTGGAAAGTCCATCTGACTCTGTCTTGACCACAGCTGGTAGTAACCTGGAAAGTCCATTTGACTCTGTCTTGACCACAGCTAGTGGTAACCTGGAAAGTCCATCTGACTCTGTCTTGGCCACAGCTAGTAGTAACCTGGAAAGTCCATCTGACTCTGTCTTGACCACAGCTAGTAGTAACCTGGAAAGTCCATCTGACTCTGTCTTGACCACAGCTAGTAGTAACCTGGAAAGTCCATCTGACTCTGTCTTGACCACAGCTAGTAGTAACCTGGAAAGTCCATCTGACTCTGTCTTGACCACAGCTAGTAGTAACCTGGAAAGTCCATCTGACTCTGCCTTGACCACAGCTAGTAGTAACCTGGAACGTCCATCTGACTCTGTCTTGTTTACAGCTAGTAGTAACCTGGAAAGTCCATCTGACTCTGTCTTGTTTTACAGCTGACCACAGCTAGTGGTAACCTGGAAAGTCCATCTGACTCTGTCTTGACCACAGCTAGTAGTAACCTGGAAAGTCCATCTGACTCTGTCTTGACCACAGCTAGTAGTAACCTGGAAAGTCCATCTGACTCTGTCTTGACCACAGCTAGTAGTAACCTGGAAAGTCCATCTGACTCTGTCTTGTTTACAGCTAGTAGTAACCTGGAAAGTCCATCTGACTCTGTCTTGTTTACAGCTAGTAGTAACCTGGAAAGTCCATCTGACTCTGTCTTGTTTACAGCTAGTAGTAACCTGGAAAGTCCATCTGACTCTGTCTTGACCACAGCTAGTAGTAACCTGGAAAGTCCATCTGACTCTGTCTTGACCACAGCTAGTAGTAACCTGGAAAGTCCATCTGACTCTGTCTTGTTTACAGCAAGTAGTAACCTGGAAAGTCCATCTGACTCTGTCTAGACCACAGCTAGTAGTAACCTGGAAAGTCCATCTGACTCTGTCTTGACCACAGCTAGTAGTAACCTGGAAAGTCCATCTGACTCTGTCTTGACCACAGCTAGTAGTAACCTGGAAAGTCCATCTGACTCTGTCTTGTTTACAGCTAGTAGTAACCTGGAAAGTCCATCTGACTCTGTCTTGTTTACAGCTAGTAGTAACCTGGAAAGTCCATCTGACTCTGTCTAGACCACAGCTAGTAGTAACCTGGAAAGTCCATCTGACTCTGTCTTGACCACAGCTAGTAGTAACCTGGAAAGTCCATCTGACTCTGTCTTGTTTACAGCTAGTAGTAACCTGGAAAGTCCATCTGACTCTGTCTTGTTTACAGCTAGTAGTAACCTGGAAAGTCCATCTGACTCTGTCTTGTTTACAGCTAGTAGTAACCTGGAAAGTCCATCTGACTCTGTCTTGTTTACAGCTAGTAGTAACCTGGAAAGTCCATCTGACTCTGTCTTGACCACAGCTAGTAGTAACCTGGAAAGTCCATCTGACTCTGTCTTGACCACAGCTAGTAGTAACCTGGAAAGTCCATCTGACTCTGTCTTGACCACAGCTAGTAGTAACCTGGAAAGTCCATCTGACTCTGTCTTGACCACAGCTAGTAGTAACCTGGAAAGTCCATCTGACTCTGTCTTGTTTACAGCTAGTAGTAACCTGGAAAGTCCATCTGACTCTGTCTAGACCACAGCTAGTAGTAACCTGGAAAGTCCACCTGACTCTGTCTTGACCACAGCTAGTAGTAACCTGGAAAGTCCATCTGACTCTGTCTTGTTTACAGGTAGTAGTAACCTGGAAAGTCCATCTGACTCTGTCTTGTTTACAGCTAGTAGTAACCTGGAAAGTCCATCTGACTCTGTCTTGTTTACAGCTAGTAGTAACCTGGAAAGTCCATCTGACTCTGTCTTGACCACAGCTAGTAGTAACCTGGAAAGTCCATCTGACTCTGTCTTGACCACAGCTAGTAGTAACCTGGAAAGTCCATCTGACTCTGTCTTGTTTACAGCTAGTAGTAACCTGGAAAGTCCATCTGACTCTGTCTTGTTTACAGCTAGTAGTAACCTGGAAAGTCCATCTGGCTCTGTCTTGTTTACAGCTAGTAGTAACCTGGAAAGTCCATCTGACTCTGTCTTGACCACAGCTAGTAGTAACCTGGAAAGTCCATCTGACTCTGTCTTGACCACAGCTAGTAGTAACCTGGAAAGTCCATCTGACTCTGTCTTGACCACAGCTAGTAGTAACCTGGAAAGTCCATCTGACTCTGTCTTGACCACAGCTAGTAGTAACCTGGAAAGTCCATCTGACTCTGTCTTGTTTACAGCTAGTAGTAACCTGGAAAGTCCATCTGACTCTGTCTTGTTTACAGCTAGTAGTAACCTGGAAAGTCCATCTGACTCTGTCTTGACCACAGCTAGTAGTAACCTGGAAAGTCCATCTGACTCTGTCTTGACCACAGCTAGTAGTAACCTGGAAAGTCCATCTGACTCTGTCTTGACCACAGCTAGTAGTAACCTGGAAAGTCCATCTGACTCTGTCTTGTTTACAGCTAGTAGTAACCTGGAAAGTCCATCTGACTCTGTCTTGTTTACAGCTAGTAGTAACCTGGAAAGTCCATCTGACTCTGTCTTGACCACAGCTAGTAGTAACCTGGAAAGTCCATCTGACTCTGTCTTGTTTACAGCTAGTAGTAACCTGGAAAGTCCATCTGACTCTGTCTTGTTTACAGCTAGTAGTAACCTGGAAAGTCCATCTGACTCTGTCTTGTTTACAGCTAGTAGTAACCTGGAAAGTCCATCTGACTCTGTCTTGACCACAGCTAGTAGTAACCTGGAAAGTCCATCTGACTCTGTCTTGACCACAGCTAGTGGTAACCTGGAAAGTCCATCTGACTCTGTCTTGTTTACAGCTAGTAGTAACCTGGAAAGTCCATCTGACTCTGTCTTGACCACAGCTAGTGGTAACCTGGAAAGTCCATCTGACTCTGTCTTGTTTACAGCTAGTAGTAACCTGGAAAGTCCATCTGACTCTGTCTTGACCACAGCTAGTGGTAACCTGGAAAGTCCATCTGACTCTGTCTTGACCACAGCTAGTAGTAACCTGGAAAGTCCATCTGACTCTGTCTTGACCACAGCTAGTAGTAACCTGGAAAGTCCATCTGACTCTGTCTTGACCACAGCTAGTAGTAACCTGGAAAGTCCATCTGACTCTGTCTTGACCACAGCTAGTAGTAACCTGGAAAGTCCATCTGACTCTGTCTTGACCACAGCTAGTAGTAACCTGGAAAGTCCATCTGACTCTGTCTTGTTTACAGCTAGTAGTAACCTGGAAAGTCCATCTGACTCTGTCTTGTTTACAGCTAGTAGTAACCTGGAAAGTCCATCTGACTCTGTCTTGTTTACAGCTAGTAGTAACCTGGAAAGTCCATCTGGCTCTGTCTTGTTTACAGCTAGTAGTAACCTGGAAAGTCCATCTGACTCTGTCTTGACCACAGCTAGTGGTAACCTGGAAAGTCCATCTGACTCTGTCTTGTTTACAGCTAGTAGTAACCTGGAAAGTCCATCTGACTCTGTCTTGTTTACAGCTAGTAGTAACCTGGAAAGTCCATCTGGCTCTGTCTTGTTTACAGCTAGTAGTAACCTGGAAAGTCCATCTGACTCTGTCTTGACCACAGCTAGTAGTAACCTGGAAAGTCCATCTGACTCTGTCTTCTTTACAGCTAGTAGTAACCTGGAAAGTCCATCTGACTCTGTCTTGTTTACAGCTAGTAGTAACCTGGAAAGTCCATCTGACTCTGTCTTGACCACAGCTAGTAGTAACCTGGAAAGTCCATCTGACTCTGTCTTGTTTACAGCTAGTAGTAACCTGGAGAGTCCATCTGACTCTGTCTTGTTTACAGCTAGTAGTAACCTGGAAAGTCCATCTGACTCTGTCTTGACCACAGCTAGTAGTAACCTGGAAAGTCCATCAGACTCTGTCTTGTTTACAGCTAGTAGTAACCTGGAAAGTCCATCAGACTCTGTCTTGACCACAGCTAGTAGTAACCTGGAAAGTCCATCTGACTCTGTCTTGTTTACAGCTAGTAGTAACCTGGAAAGTCCATCTGACTCTGTCTTGACCACAGCTAGTGGTAACCTGGAAAGTCCATCTGACTCTGTCTTGACCACAGCTAGTAGTAACCTGGAAAGTCCATCTGACTCTGTCTTGACCACAGCTAGTAGTAACCTGGAAAGTCCATCTGACTCTGTCTTGACCACAGCTAGTAGTAACCTGGAAAGTCCATCTGACTCTGTCTTGACCACAGCTAGTAGTAACCTGGAAAGTCCATCTGACTCTGTCTTGTTTACAGCTAGTAGTAACCTGGAAAGTCCATCTGACTCTGTCTTGACCACAGCTAGTAGTAACCTGGAAAGTCCATCTGACTCTGTCTTGACCACAGCTAGTAGTAACCTGGAAAGTCCATCTGCATCACAGGGGGTTGGCGGCACCTTAATTGGGGACGTCTTTACCACAGAAAATAACAGTTTCAACAGTTGTAAAAACAGACTTCTTCCAGACAGAATAGTTCCTGTAGATTCAGACTTACTCATTACCAATCTGTTGTTATGTCTGGTGGGTTTCATAACCACGTCTGTACAACAATTCAATAATGATGAGACAGGAATCAGTTCAACCATTTATCTGGAACGTGATCATCTCAACACATACAAACTCCCATGATGCTCTGCAGCACAACCCCAATATACAACAAATAAATAAATAAGTAAATGGACACGAAACAAACTCATAGAGGAATTGAAATGTTCAGTTCTAGAAAGTAGGACCATGGGATAGAGTCAGAAAGGTCAGTATGTTTGATACCTGGTTACAGAGGTGACATAACAAGCATAAGGTCCATTATAACACAGTGAAGTAGGACCATGGGATAGAGTCAGAAAGGTCATTATGTTTCTTAACTGGTTACAGAGGTGACATAACAAGCATAAGGTCCATTATAACACAGTGAAGTAGGACCATGGGACAGGGTCAGAAAGGTCATTATGTTTGATACCTGGTTACAGAGGTGACATAACAAGCATGAGGTCCATTATAACACAGTGAAGTAGGACCATGGGATAGAGTCAGAAAGGTCATTATGTTTCTTAACTGGTTACAGAGGTGACATAACAAGCATAAGGTCCATTATAACACAGTGAAGTAGGGCCATGGGATAGGGTCAGAAAGGTCATTATGTTTCTTAACTGGTTACAGAGGTGACATAACAAGCATGAGGTCCATTATAACACAGTGAAGTAGGGCCATGGGACAGGGTCAGAAAGGTCAGTATGTTTCTGGTTACAGAGGTGACATAACAAGCATAAGGTCCATTATAACACAGTGAAGTAGGGCCATGGGACAGGGTCAGAAAGGTCAGTATGTTTCTTAACTGGTTACAGAGGTGACATAACAAGCATAAGGTCCATTATAACACAGTGAAGTAGGACCATGGGATAGAGTCAGAAAGGTCATTATGTTTCTTAACTGGTTACAGAGGTGACATAACAAGCATAAGGTCCATTATAACACAGTGAAGTAGGGCCATGGGATAGAGTCAGAAAGGTCATTATGTTTGATACCTGGTTACAGAGGTGACATAACAAGCATGAGGTCCATTATAACACAGTGAAGTAGGGCCATGGGATAGAGTCAGAAAGGTCAGTATGTTTCTTAACTGGTTACAGAGGTGACATAACAAGCATAAGGTCCATTATAACACAGTGAAGTAGGACCATGGGATAGAGTCAGAAAGGTCAGTATGTTTCTTAACTGGTTACAGAGGTGACATAACAAGCATAAGGTCCATTATAACACAGTGAAGTAGGACCATGGGATAGAGTCAGAAAGGTCAGTATGTTTCTTAACTGGTTACAGAGGTGACATAACAAGCATAAGGTCCATTATAACACAGTGAAGTAGGGCCATGGGATAGAGTCAGAAAGGTCAGTATGTTTCTTAACTGGTTACAGAGGTGACATAACAAGCATAAGGTCCATTATAACACAGTGAAGTAGGGCCATGGGATAGAGTCAGAAAGGTCATTATGTTTCTTAACTGGTTACAGAGGTGACATAACAAGCATGAGGTCCATTATAACACAGTGAAGTAGGGCCATGGGACAGGGTCAGAAAGGTCAGTATGTTTCTGGTTACAGAGGTGACATAACAAGCATAAGGTCCATTATAACACAGTGAAGTAGGGCCATGGGACAGGGTCAGAAAGGTCAGTATGTTTCTTAACTGGTTACAGAGGTGACATAACAAGCATAAGGTCCATTATAACACAGTGAAGTAGGACCATGGGATAGAGTCAGAAAGGTCAGTATGTTTGATACCTGGTTACAGAGGTGACATAACAAGCATGAGGTCCATTATAACACAGTGAAGTAGGGCCATGGGATAGAGTCAGAAAGGTCAGTATGTTTCTTAACTGGTTACAGAGGTGACATAACAAGCATAAGGTCCATTATAACACAGTGAAGTAGGACCATGGGATAGAGTCAGAAAGGTCAGTATGTTTCTTAACTGGTTACAGAGGTGACATAACAAGCATAAGGTCCATTATAACACAGTGAAGTAGGACCATGGGATAGAGTCAGAAAGGTCATTATGTTTCTTAACTGGTTACAGAGGTGACATAACAAGCATAAGGTCCATTATAACACAGTGAAGTAGGACCATGGGATAGAGTCAGAAAGGTCATTATGTTTCTTAACTGGTTACAGAGGTGACATAACAAGCATAAGGTCCATTATAACACAGTGAAGTAGGACCATGGGATAGAGTCAGAAAGGTCAGTATGTTTCTTAACTGGTTACAGAGGTGACATAACAAGCATAAGGTCCATTATAACACAGTGAAGTAGGGCCATGGGATAGAGTCAGAAAGGTCAGTATGTTTCTTAACTGGTTACAGAGGTGACATAACAAGCATAAGGTCCATTATAACACAGTGAAGTAGGGCCATGGGATAGAGTCAGAAAGGTCAGTATGTTTCTTAACTGGTTACAGAGGTGACATAACAAGCATAAGGTCCATTATAACACAGTGAAGTAGGACCATGGGATAGAGTCAGAAAGGTCATTATGTTTCTTAACTGGTTACAGAGGTGACATAACAAGCATAAGGTCCATTATAACACAGTGAAGTAGGACCATGGGACAGAGTCAGAAAGGTCAGTATGTTTCTGGTTACAGAGGTGACATAACAAGCATAAGGTCCATTATAACACAGTGAAGTAGGGCCATGGGACAGGGTCAGAAAGGTCAGTATGTTTCTTAACTGGTTACAGAGGTGACATAACAAGCATGAGGTCCATTATAACACAGTGAAGTAGGACCATGGGACAGGGTCAGAAAGGTCAGTATGTTTGATACCTGGTTACAGAGGTGACATAACAAGCATGAGGTCCATTATAACACAGTGAAGTAGGACCATGGGACAGGGTCAGAAAGGTCAGTATGTTTCTTAACTGGTTACAGAGGTGACATAACAAGCATAAGGTCCATTATAACACAGTGAAGTAGGACCATGGGACAGGGTCAGAAAGGTCAGTATGTTTGATACCTGGTTACAGAGGTGACATAACAAGCATGAGGTCCATTATAACACAGTGAAGTAGGACCATGGGACAGGGTCAGAAAGGTCAGTATGTTTCTTAACTGGTTACAGAGGTGACATAACAAGCATAAGGTCCATTATAACACAGTGAAGTAGGACCATGGGACAGGGTCAGAAAGGTCAGTATGTTTGATACCTGGTTACAGAGGTGACATAACAAGCATGAGGTCCATTATAACACAGTGAAGTAGGACCATGGGACAGGGTCAGAAAGGTCAGTATGTTTGATACCTGGTTACAGAGGTGACATAACAAGCATAAGGTCCATTATAACACAGTGAAGTAGGACCATGGGATAGAGTCAGAAAGGTCAGTATGTTTGATACCTGGTTACAGAGGTGACATAACAAGCATAAGGTCCATTATAACACAGTGAAGTAGGACCATGGGATAGAGTCAGAAAGGTCAGTATGTTTCTTAACTGGTTACAGAGGTGACATAACAAGCATAAGGTCCATTATAACACAGTGAAGTAGGACCATGGGACAGGGTCAGAAAGGTCAGTATGTTTCTTAACTGGTTACAGAGGTGACATAACAAGCATAAGGTCCATTATAACACAGTGAAGTAGAGGTGGGAGCTGAAAGCAGACATGGACAGTGAGACGGTATGAGGAGGTCAGGGGTCAAACACTAGATCAGGACAGGTAGAAATGGCAGGGCTGAGACAGAGACACATTCTGATTATGGCTCAGACCTGACCTGAGACACCCAATCAGAAGATGGCATAACAAAGTCCTGACCTGAGACACCCAATCAGAAGATGCCATAGCAAAGTCCTGTCCAGTTATATGGGATTTCCTTTCATCAAAATCCAGAACATTGACATGAGGCATCTGTCAATATAAAGTGACTTTATATCTTTAGTGAAAGTATGGAATTACTTAGTGTTACTAACATCATAAACATAAAACATTTTAAACTGCTCATTTGTATTATACTGATCTAAAATCTAAACGCAACAGGCAACAATTTCAAAGATTTTACCGAGTTACATTCAATTGAAAATAAATTCATTAGGCCTTAATCTACGAATTTAACATGACTGGGAATACAGACATGCATCTATTGGTCACAGATACCTTAGTAAACAAGTAGGATTGTGGATCAGAAAACCAGTCAGTATCTGGTGTGATCATCATTGCCTCATGCATTGCGACACATCTCCTTTACATAGAGTTGATCAGGCTGTTGGTTGTGGCCTGTGGAATATTGTCCCACTCCTCTTCAATGGCTGTGCAAAGTTTCTGGATATTGTCATGACCTGGAACACGCTGTCGTACACGTCTGTCCAGAGCATCCCAAACATGCTCAACGGCTGACATATCTGGTGAGTTCTCAGGCCATGGAAAATATATTACATTTTTTCAGCTTCCAGGAATTGTGTATAGATCCTTGCGACATCGATCGGGCCGTGCATTATCATGCTGACACATGAGGTGATGGAGGCGGAGGAATGATACGATAATGGGTTCTCATCATGGTATCTCTGTGCATATAAATTGCGATTGATAAAATGCACTTGTGTTCATTGTCCGTGGTTTATGATTCCCCATATCATAACCTCACTGCCACCATGGGCCACTCTGTTCACAACGTTTACATCAGCAAACACCATATCATAACCCCTCCACCACCATGAGCCACTCTGTTCACAACGTTGACATCAGCAAACACCATACCATAACCCCTCCACCACCATGGGCCACTCTGTTCACAACGTTTACATCAGTAAACACCATACCATAACCCCTCCACCACCATGGGCCACTCTGTTCACAACGTTTACATCAGCAAACACCATACCATAACCCCTCCACCACCATGAGCCACTCTGTTCACAACGTTTTTACATCAGCAAACACCATTGACATCAGCAAACACCATACCATAACCCCTCCACCACCATGGGCCACTCTGTTCACAACGTTGACATCAGCAAACACCATACCATAACCCCTCCGTCACCATGGGGACCTCTGTTCACAACGTTGACATCAGTAAACACCATACCATAACCCCTCCGTCACCATGGGGACCTCTGTTCACAACGTTTACATCAGCAAACATGACACCAGCTTCTTCATATGCCACAGTGGTCAGGTGGATGGATTAACTTGGCAAATGAGAAATGCTCACTAACAGGGATGTAAAACATGTCAGCTTTTTGTGTGTATGGAACATTTCAGGGATCTTTTATTTCAGAGGAATGAAACATGGGACCAACACTTTACATGTTGACTTTATATTTTTGTTCAGTGTATTTACAGGAATAAACTGGCCCAAACTGGTGTGTGTGTATTCAGTGTATGTGTGTGTGTACAAGGTGTGTGTGTGTGTCCTGTGTGGGTGTCCAGTGTCTGTTTGTGTGTGTGTGTCCGTCCAGTGTGTGTGTGTCGGGTGTGTGTCCAGTTTATGTCCAGTGTGTGTGTGTGTGTGTGTGTGTGTGTGTGTGTGTGTGTGTGTGTGTGTGTGTGCGCTTCATGTGTGTGTGTGTGTGGGTGTCCTGTGTGTGTGTGTGTCCAGTGTGTTTGCGTGTGTGTGTCCAGTTTGTGTCTGTGTGTGCCCAGTGTGTGTCCAGTATGGGTGTCTGTGTGTGTGTCCAGTGTGTGTGTCCAGTGTGTGTGTGTGTGTTTCCAGTGTGTGTGACACAGAGTTATATATTTATCTATTTATAGTCTTATTTGATATTTTATTAAAATATTGTGTTGTGTTTGATTAGGGACACTGAAGAGTCATCATAAACCCAAAACCCTGGAAAGAGGGGCTCAGTGAATGTGGAGGTGAATGTGTACAGGTGGGTAAGTGTGTCAGAGGAGACTCTGTAGAAGGACAGAGTGCCGGCTGGCCAGTCCAGATACACTCCTACTCTGTGGGAGCTGGAGGAAGGGACGTCTATGAGAGTGGTATTACAATTGTGCCTGGCAGTGTAACTGTTGTCAGAGCAGAACAGACTCCAGGACTTGTCATTCCATCCAAGTCCACAGTCCTTACCCCCTCCTCTCCTGTTGATTCCTTTATATGTCACTCCTATAACCGGCCATCCCCCACTCCACTCTACCTCCCAGTAACAGCGCCCAGTCAGACGCTCTCTACACAGCACCTGTCTACAGACCTCAAATCTCTCTGGGTGATCAGGATACGGCTGCCTCTTTCTCCCACATGTCACCTTTCTGTTCTCCTCAGACAGAGAGAGGAGTCTGTTTACTGTGTTTGGGTCCAGTGTGAGATCACAGACATCTGATGGATGAAACCAGACACAATGTTAGAAATCATCATCATTCACATTAGAATGTTTTTATTTATTTCTTTACCCCCTCTTTCTCTCCAATTTCGTGGTATAAATTGTTTAGTAGCTACTATCTGTCTCATCGCTACAACTCCCGTACGGCTCAGGAGAGACAAAGGTTGAAGGTCATGCGTCCTCCGATACACAACCCAACCAAACCGCACTGCTTCTTAACACAGCGCGCATCCAACCCGGAAGCCAGCCGCACCAATGTGTGCCCAGCCCGCCACAGGAGTCGCTAGTGCGCGATAAGACAAGGATATCCCTACCGGCCAAACCCTCCCTAACCCGGACGACGCTAGGCCAATTGTGCGTCGCCCCACTGACTTCCCGGTCGCGGCCGGTTACGGGCAGAGCCTGGGCGCGAACCCAGAGTCTCTGATGGCACAGTGGTTAAGGGCTGTACTGCAGCGCCAGCTGTGCCACCTGGGAGGCCACATTAGAATGTTAACTCACCTTTCACAAATTAATTTAATGTAGATGTTTCTAGGTATCAAAAGGAGATGTTAAGGTAACTTGAGACTTTTGATTGATCAACTGTTATACTGTATGGTAATATAAAACACACTTATTCCCATTAATTACACACACACACACACACACACACACACACACACACACACACACACACACACACACACACACACACACACACACACACACACACACACACACACACACACACACACACACACACACACACACACACACACACACACACACACACCAGGATGCATGCATGAACACTTACACATTTCTAATGTAACACGAACACGCCACACACATACACAGACACACACATTGTCAAAGCAACTCTTTCTAAACTTTGGTGTCCCTGATTTCTGATTCTGTAGAACTACAGCTGATATTTAATATGTCCAAGTAATTAATGATGGTGGTCTTTGACTTAACTTGAATTAAGACTTATTCTTAGTCAAGATCTTCACAGCAGTCAACACTCACATTTTCTAAGGCCAGGTTTCATTGTGTACTCTCCACCATGTTCCACACTGTAGCGGTAAGCAGAAGAACAGACAGTCATTGAGGGATACACGTGAACTCACTCACTCACTCACTCACTCACTCACTCACTCACTCACTCACTCACTCACTCACTCACTCACTCACTCACACTTTGTCCACGTGGTGGTAAGAATGTTTGCCTTAACTAGCCTGATTACTCAAACATGTCTGATATGAACATTGACATAAACCCTCTACATACTTGAGTTTCTCCAGTCTGTAGTTTGGATCCTCCAGTCCAGCAGAGAGCAGTCTGACTCCTGAGTCTCCTGGGTGATTGTAGCACAGGTCCAGCTCTCTCAGGTGTGAGGGGTTTGACCTCAGAGCTGAGACCAGAGAAGCAAAGCCTTCCTCTGTGACTAGACAGCCTGACAGCCTGCAAAGAGTCAAATCATATCATATTACTAATCCCCCTATTTGAAGAAGTGATGTTTTCTGACCAATTCACTTTTCATGTATTAAAGTTGTAAAACGTTTAGTATTTAAACTCGTTGGTTGATTTTGCATTTTGGTTGTGTTTTGGGTTGGGTTTTGGGGTTGTGTTTTGGGGTTGTGTTTTGGGGTTCTGTTTTGGGGTTGTGTTTGGGGTTGTGTTTTGGGGTTGTGTTTGGGGTTGTGTTTTGGGTTGTGTTTTGAGTTGTGTTTTGGGGTTGTGTTTTGGGGTTGTGTTTTGGGGTTGTGTTTTGGGGTTGTGTTTTGGGGTTGTGTTTGGGGTTGTGTTTGGAGTTGTGTTTGGAGTTGTGTTTGGGGTTGTGTTTGGAGTTGTGTTTGGGGTTGTGTTTTGGGGTTGTGTTTTGGGGTTGTGTTTTGGGGTTCTGTTTGGGGTTGTGTTTGGGGTTGTGTTTTGGGGTTGTGTTTGGGGTTGTGTTTTGGGTTGTGTTTGGGGTTGTGTTTTGGGGTTGTGTTTGGGGTTGTGTTTGGGGTTGTGTTTTGGGTTTGTGTTTGGGGTTGTGTTTTGGGGTTGTGTTTGGGGTTGTGTTTGGGGTTGTTTTTGGGTTGTGTTTGGGGTTGTGTTTGGGGTTGTGTTTGGGGTTGTGTTTGGGTTGTGTTTTGGGGTTGTGTTTAGGGTTGTGTTTGGGGTTGTGTTTTGGTTGTGTTTTGGGGTTGTGTTTGGGGTTGTGTTTGGGGTTGTGTTTGGGGTTGTGTTTGGGGTTGTGTTTGGGGTTGTGTTTTGGGTTGTGTTTGGGGTTGTGTTTTGGGGTTGTGTTTTGGGGTTGTGTTTAGGGTTGTGTTTGGGGTTGTGTTTTGGGGTTGTGTTTTGGGGTTGTGTTTGGGGTTGTGTTTGGGGTTGTGTTTTGGGGTTGTGTTTTGGGGTTGTGTTTGGGGTTGTGTTTTGGGGTTGTGTTTTGGGGTTGTGTTTGGGGTTGTGTTTTGGGGTTGTGTTTTGGGGTTGTGTTTGGGGTTGTGTTTTGGGGTTGTGTTTGGGGTTGTGTTTGGGGTTGTGTTTGGGGTTGTGTTTTGGGGTTGTGTTTGGGGTTGTGTTTGGGGTTGTGTTTTGGGTTGTGTTTGGGGTTGTGTTTTGGGTTGTGTTTTGGGGTTGTGTTTGGGGTTGTGTTTGGGGTTGTGTTTGGGTTGTGTTTGGGGTTGTGTTTTGGGGTTGTGTTTGGGGTTGTGTTTTGGGTTGTGTTTTGGGGTTGTGTTTGGGGTTGTGTTTGGGGTTGTGTTTGGGTTGTGTTTGGGGTTGTGTTTTGGGGTTGTGTTTGGGGTTGTGTTTGGGGTTGTGTTTTGGGTTGTGTTTAGGGTTGTGTTTGGGGTTGTGTTTGGGGTTGTGTTTGGGTTGTGTTTTGGGTTGTGTTTGGGTTGTGTTTGGGGTTGTATTTTGGGTTGTGTTTGGGGTTGTGTTTGGGGTTGTGTTTTGGGGTTGTGTTTGGGGTTGTGTTTTGGGTTGTGTTTTGGGGTTGTGTTTGGGGTTGTGTTTTGCCCAATAGTAACTGAATGGTGGATGGTGACTGGATTAATCTTGTGTCTAAGTGAGTAGATAACATGTTTCTAAACACTATTAAATGAATCAGGATGATTCCCTGATTACGAAAAATTCATGAATCAGTCATGAGAAATGATGAATAAGAAAGTTAGAGGCTACAACAAAACATGGTAACCTCTCACCATTACCATTTGGGGTGGCAGGGTAGCCTAGTGGTTAGAGTGTAGAGGTGGCAGGGTAGCCTAGTGGTTAGACTGTAGAGGTGGCAGGGTAGCCTAGTGGTTAGACTGTAGAGGTGGCAGGGTAGCCTAGTGGTTAGAGTGTAGGGACGGCAGGGTAGCCTAGTGGTTAGAGTGTAGGGACGGCAGGTAGCCTAGTGGTTAGAGTGTAGAGGCGCCAGGGTAGCCTAGTGGTTAGACTGTAGAGGTGGCAGGGTAGCCTAGTGGTTAGAGTGTAGAGGAGGCAGGGTAGCCTAGTGGTTAGAGTGTAGAGGTGGCAGGGTAGCCTAGTGGTTAGAGTGTAGAGGTGGCAGGGTAGCCTAGTGGTTAGAGTGTAGAGGAGGCAGGGTAGCCTAGTGGTTAGAGTGTAGAGTGTAGAGGTGGCAGGGTAGCCTAGTGGTTAGAGTGTAGAGGTGGCAGGGTAGCCTAGTGGTTAGAGTGTAGAGGTGGCAGGGTAGCCTAGTGGTTAGACTGTAGAGGCGGCAGGGTAGCCTAGTGGTTAGAGTGTTGGACTAGTAACCGAAAGGTTGCAAGTTCAAATCCCCGAGCTGACAAGGTACAAATCTGTCGTTCTGCCCCTGAACAGGCAATTAACCCACTGTTCCTAGGCCGTCATTAAAAACCCAGGCCGTCATTAAAAATAAGAATTTGTTCTTAACTGACTTACCCAGTTAAATAAATAAACTACCAATAACAGAGGGGTTTGATCTTTGTGCCTCAGTAACTTTCTCATTCATCATCATTCACAATTCATTCATAATCATGGTAGCATCCACATCAATGTAGAAGTGTTCAGAAACATCATCTATTCTTACTGACAATACAAGTGAAGTGACTCCAAAATGACAGGACATTATTCACCATTTAGTTTCTATTTGAAAAACATAATCCACAACACAACCAAAGCAAACCACAAATGCATTCAACAAGTGTGTAGAGTCACAAGGTTGATGTGATCACTGTGGGTCCAAATTATTACATTTTTCAAATGGGAAACTAGACACAAAGTGCTTTCATTTCTAAACAGTAACACAGATTGAAGGTATGAAATATCCTAAAATAAAAGGTGACATTATATACTGTTGCCTAAAATTAAACATTTGATCTCAAATCCAAAATGCTGGAGCATTTTGCAAACATATATGCTGTGGACTATGTGTTCCAGGTAAACACATCTGGATCTGGTGAACAGTTCTCACTTTTATTTAACTCGGCAAATCAGTTAAGAACCAAATCTTATTTACAACGACGGCCTACCAAAAGGCAAAAGGCCTCCTGCAGGGACGAGGGCTGGGATTAAATTATTATTATTTTTCAAATTAAAAACAATATATATATATATATATATATATATATATATATATATATATATATATAGACATACATCAGGAAAAGGGAGACACCGCAACACTGGGGCTGAGCAATAGGCAGTTTCAAATGGGTATGTTTTTTTAGCCCAAAACGAAAATACTGCCCCCTACACGCAAAAGGTTAACAAGACAAGTCAGTTATTAAGAACAAAATCTTATTTACAAAGACGGCCTACTAAAAGGCAAAAGGCCTCCTGCGGGGACGGGGGCTGGGATTAAAAATAAATATAAATATAGGACCAAACACACATCATGACAAGAGAGACAACGCAACACTACATAAAGAGAGACCTAAGACAACAACATAGCAAGGCAGCAACACATGACAACACAGCATGGTAGCAACACAACATGACAACAACATAGTAGCAACACACCATGGCAGCAGCACAACATGGTAGCAGCACAAAACATGGTAGAAACGTTATTGGTCTAGATGTAACTTTAGCCTGCAGCTTTGATATGTGCTGAGAGGACAGTTTACTGTCTAGCCATACTCCCAAGTACTTGTATGATGTGGCTACCTCAAGCTCTAAATCCTCAGAGGTAGTAATTACACCTGTGGGGTGAGGGGCATTCTTCTTACCAAACCACATGAGGTGTTCAGGAGGTGTTCAGAACAAAGTTATGGACAGAGAAAGCTCGTTAAACACTAAGAAAGCATTGTTGTAGAGCGTTTCACACAAAATCTGGTGAGGGGCCAGCTGAGTATAAGACTGTATATAGAGCATATACATGGATGAGAGAGATTCCTACTGCCTGAGCTATGTTGTTGATGTAAATTGAGAAGAGCGTGGGGTCTAGGATCAAGCCTCTTTCTGACTTTATACACTGCACTCTGAGAGATGTTGTTAGCAAACCAGGCCAAAGACCCCTCAGAGATACTCCTTAGCCGGCCCTCAAGAATGGAATTGTCTACCTTATCAAAAGCTTTGGCCAAGACAATAAAAATAGCATCACAACATTGTTATTAATCAGGGCCATTGGTGACATCATTGAGGTCCTTTAAGGAAGGTTGTAGTAACAAATCCATAACCTGAGTAGAAACTAGATTGCATTCCAGAGAGAATACCAGTAAGTTGATTACTGACAAGTTTTTCCAACAGTTTTGATGAACAGGGCAAAATAGAAATAGGCCTATAACAGTTAGGATCAGCTTGATCTCCCCCTCTTGTTGACCAAATACAGTAACACTGACCTTAGAGTCTCCAGTTTACAGTGGGGATTCCCCAGTCCAGCAGAGAGCAGCTCCACTCCTGAATCCTTCAGGTCATTGTTACTCAGATCCAGCTCTCTCAGGTGTGAGGAGTTTGACTTCAGAGCTGAGACCAGAGAAGCACAGCCTTCCTCTGTGACTAGACAGCCTGACAGCCTGCAAAGAGTAAAATCATATTAAAAACACACTGCTATTCTTTGGTGTTGAAAATAGTGGCAGCATATTTTTTCAACACATTCAGATATCAGTGTCCTGAAACCTGCCATATCTATTCAGAAATGAATGTATCATTATTAGAAATGATCATAATATTGCTTGAAGAGAGACAAATGTGTAGTTCACTGTCAAAGGAATTGAACAATTCCTATATATATTCAATAACCAATTCAATTTAAATCACTGTCTGTTTCTAAGAATTTGTAAGATTGTCATTTGCATAAAATAGACAGAGACCAGTCTATCAAAATTAGCCAATAGCATTTATTCTCGAGAGCGCTGATCATAGAACCATGTACAACAGCTTATATATCACATATGACGTCATAGGTTATAAAATGTATCTCCTCCTCTAGACCAAGACAAAGCAGGTTCAACATTTAATTCCAAATCCCTAGCGCAAATACCTGACACACTATATCTTGATTAACTCCTGAAGTCTCACCATAGTTTATTACCACTTAGCAGACAGTTCCAGATAAGGAAAACCTGGAGGGGCTCTCGCTGTCTTATTTGATCGCCACAGAGTTATAGCTGAGTTGGTTCAAACATAGGTTAATGACCCTCTTTGCTTACTTTAGACACACACACATACATTCCTTCCTACACAAAGGTTATCATTTCCAATTACCCAATATCCATGCTACATAACCTCTTTCTTAGGAACTAACATTATTAATCAGATATTGTAAAACAGGGTAGAGTTTAATTGGTTATAGTTCTATTTAAATGTAAATATTGTTTAGTCATTATTCATAAAAATCCTAACATTCACATATTTGAGTAGACTGACCAGACCAGTTTAAAAAGCAGTATCGGTTAAAAGACAGACAGTGAGGTATCAGATTTAGATTGGTGTGGACTGTATACTCAGTACATATCTATTTTGACAGTGAAGATAACATTTTAAATGTGGATCTGTACTCCAACATTTTGGATTTGAGGTCTAATGTTTCACATGAGGTGACAGTATATAATGTCACCTTTAATTTGAGGCTATTTTCATACATATCTGTTTCACAGTTTATAAATGAAAGCACTTTATGTATCTAGTCCCCCTATTTGAAGAAGTCATAAGTATTCTGACCAATTCACTTATAGTGTATTCAAGTAGTCAAAATAATTGTATTTGGTCCCATATTCTTGGAACGCAATGACAACATCAAGCCTGTGACTTGAGAAAGATCATGAGTTAATCATTAATAATAACGAGTGAGAGAGTTACAGAGGCTACAACAAGACATTCTAACCTCTCACCATTAACCTCTAATTAAAGGTGACATTCTAACCTCTCACCATTAACCTCTAATTAAAGGTGACATTCTAACCTCTCACCATTAACCTCTAATTAAAGGTGACATTCTAACCTCTCACCATTAACCTCTAATTAAAGGTGACATTCTAACCTCTCACCATTAACCTCTAATTAAAGGTGACATTCTAACCTCTCACCATTAACCTCTAATTAAAAGGTGACATTCTAACCTCTCACCATTAACCTCTAATTAAAGGTGACATTCTAACCTCTCACCATTAACCTCTAATTAAAGGTGACATTCTAACCTCTCACCATTAACCTCTAATTAAAGGTGACATTCTAACCTCTCACCATTAACCTCTAATTAAAAGGTGACATTCTGTACTGTCGTCTAATGTGAAACATTTGATCTCAAATCCTAAATGCTGGAGCATAGCACCACATTTAAAACTGTAAACTTCACTGTAAACACACATATGATGTGGACTATGTGTCTGGTAAACACTTGTGGATCTGGTGAACAGTTATCACTTGTTGACCAACTACAGGAATACTGACCCCAGGGTCTCCAGTTTACAGTGGGGATTCCCCAGTCCAGCAGAGAGCAGCTTCACTCCTGAATCCTTCAGGTCATTGTTACTCAGATCCATCTCTCTTGGGTGTGAGGGATTTGCCTTCAGAGCTGAGACCAGAGAAGCACAGCCTTCCTCTGTGACTTGACAGCCTGACAGCCTGCAAATAGTAAAATCATATTAAAACCACACTGCTATTCTTTGGTAGTGAAAATAGTGGCAGTATATATTTCTCAACATATTCAGATACATCAGTGTCCTGAAACCTGCCATATCTATTCATAAATGAATGAATGTATCATTATTAGAAATGATCATAATATTGCTTGAAGAGAGAGAAATGTATTGTACAAATATCTGAGTAGACTGACCAGACCTTCACCTCTGATGCTTTAAAAAATACACTTTGAGTACTTCTTCAAATGGGAGAACTAGGTCCATGAAGTGGTTTCTTTTCTAAAAGCTAAAACATATTTTTATGAGTACCTTAAAAACAAAGGAGACATTCTGTACTGCCGCCTAATATGAAACATAATATCTCAAATCCTAAATGCTGGAGCATTGAGACAAATTTAAACCTGTAAGCTTCACTGTCCAAACACATATGGTGTGGACTATGTGTCTGGTAAACACATGTGGAACTAGTGAACAGTTATCACTTGTTGACCAACTACAGGAATACTGACCTCAGAGTCTCCAGTTTACAGTGGGGATTCCCCAGTCCAGCAGAGAGCAGCTTCACTCCTGAATCCTTCAGGTCATTGTTACTCAGATCCAGCTCTCTCAGGTGTGAGGGGTTTGACTTCAGAGCTGAGACCAGAGAAGCACAGCCTTCCTCTGTGACTCCACAGCCTGACAGCCTGATAAAGAGATCATCATGATTTCACAAACACACTGTTAATTTAAAACCAGTAGTGTAGAAGGACAATGGCAGATGCATTTGGTTTATTCTCTCAAACAACATATAGATTCATCTTTAATCTCCTAGAAATGTATGGTCACATTGTTGTAATATTTCTGTTGTGGAGAAATGACCAAGCAGGAGACGGGAGTACTGTTAGTTTTCGTTTAGTCAGAACCCCTCCGTGCTCTACAGTTCCCGGCACCCCAGTGTGCATTTCCTATTAGGTGTAGTAACGTAACACTGCCATAATGCATTACAGCTTAGTAACAGCACAGTAACTCATATAAACAGATGTAGATCCCAGATACTACCATTATTATACTAATGTGAACAGCAATGCATTGATTCAATATATTTTTCTGAATAAAGTGAATATTTCTTCCTGATGATTAGTACTTAAATGTATTTGTATTTACTCACAGAGCAGCTCTGGAGACTTTGACCACTGGCAGCAGCCTCAGAAGACCTTCCTCTGATCTGGAGTATTTCTTCAGGTCAAACACATCCAGCTCCTTTTCTGAAGTCAGCAACACAAAGACCAGAGCTGACCACTGTGAAGGTAAGAGTTCATCACTGGAGACACTTCCTGATCTCAGGTAGCTTTGGATCTCCTCCACTAGAGAATGGTCATTCAGTTCATTCAGACAGTGGAACAGATTGATGCACCTCTCTGGAGAGGGATTGTCCCTGATCTTCTCCTTGATGTACTTGACTGTTTCTTCATGGCTCTGTGAGCTGCTTCCTATCGTTGTCAGTAGACCTCGTAAGTGCTTCTGATTGGACTCCAGTGAGAGGCCCAGAAGGAAGCGGAGGAAAAGGTCCAGGTTTCCCGTCTCACTTTGTAAGGCTTTATCCACAGCGCTCTTGTAGACAGTAACTTCTGTCTTCAGTAGACAATCGTTGCTGGATGTTGTTTGAGGTTCGGCCATTAGATTCTCATTGTTGTTGCTGAATGAGAGGAACACATATACAGCAGCCAGAAACTCCTGAATGCTCAGATGCACAAAGCAGTACACCTTGTCCTGGTACAGCCCACATTCCTCTTTAAAGATCTGTGTGCACAATCCTGAGTACACTGAGGCTTCATTGACATCAATGCCAGCCTCTTTCAGGTCTTCTTCATAGAAAATCAGATTTCCCTTGACAAGCTGTTGAAAAGCCATTTTTCCCAGTGACAAAATGCTCTCTTTATTCCAGTCTGGACCCCTCTCTTCTTTCCCAAGATACTTTTCATTCTTCTGTTTGGTATGAAACACCACAAGGTGTGTGTACATCTCAGTCAGAGTCTTGGGCATCTCTTCTCTCTTATGTTTCAGCATGTCTTCAAGGACTGTTGCAGAAATCCAACAAAAGACTGGAATGTGGCACATGATGTGGAGGCTCTTTGATGTCTTTATGTGTGAGATGATTCTGCTGGCCAGGTCCTCATCACTGAATCTTCTCCTGAAGTACTCCTCCTTCTGTGGGTCATTGAACCCTCGTACCTCTGTCACCTGGTCAACACACTCAGGGGGGATCTGATTGGCTGCTGCAGGTCGGGTAGTTATCCAGAGGAGAGCAGAGGGAAGCAGGTTTCCCTTGATGAGATTTGTCAGCAGAACATCCACTGAGGTTGACTCTGTGACGTCCCAACAGATCTTGTTGTTCTGGAAGTCTAGGGGCAGTCGGCACTCATCCAGACCATCAAAGATGAACAGAACTTTGTACTTGTCGTAGTTGGAGATTCTTGATTGTTTGGTTTCCATTGAGAAGTGGTTGAGAAGTTCAATCAAAGTGTGTTTGTCCTCTTTCATCAAATTCAGCTCCCGAAAAGGGAATGAAAAAACAAATTGGACATCCTGATTTGCTTTTCCTTCAGCCCAGTCCAGAATGAACTTCTGCACAGAGACTGTTTTTCCAATGCCAGCGACTCCCTTTGTCAGCACAGTTCTGATAGGTTTGTCTTGTCCAGTTAAGGGTTTGAAGATGTCATTACATTTGATTGCAGTCTCTGGTCTTGCTTGTTTCCTGGTTGTTGTCTCAATCTGTCTCAGCTCATGTTCATTATTGACCTCTCCTGCTCCACCCTCTGTGATGTAGAGCTCTGTGTAGATCTTATTGAGAAGTGTTGGGTTTCCTTGTTTAGCGACCCCCTCAAATACACATTGAAACTTCTTCTTTAGATTAGATTTGAGTTCATGTTGACAAATCACAGCAAGCTCATCTGAATGAAGAAATAACACAGAGGATATTAATGTTACGTCTGTTTTAATACTGTAGGACTGTGTTATAAGGTGTACATTATAATACATTATTCTCTTAACTGCCTGTATTAATGTGTACATGATTTCATAATGCATTACACACTGGAGTGACTGATTATATTATTATTATTCATATTGCAGACAGTATCATTAATGTTGTCTCTCTATCACTGTCTTTCTCTGTCTGTCCTCTGTCTCTCCTCTCTCTCTCCTCTGTCTCTCTGTCTCTCCTCTGTCTCTCCTCTGTCTGTCCTCTGTCTGTCCTCTCTCTCTCTCTCCTCTGGTTCTCCTCTCTCTCTCCTCTGTCTGTCTCTCTCTCTCTCCTCTGTCTCTTTCTCTCTCCTCTGTCTCTCTCTCTCTCCTCTCTCTCTCTCTCTCTCTCTCTCTGTCTCTCCTCTCTCTCTCCTCTGTCTCTCCTCTGTCTGTCCTCTGTCTCTCTCTCTCTCTCTGTCTCTCTCTCTCTACTCTGTCTCTCTCTCCTCTGGTTCTCCTCTCTCTCTCCTCTGGTTCTCCTCTCTCTCTCCTCTGTCTCTCTCTCTCTCCTCTGTCTCTCTCTCTACTCTGTCTCTCTCTCCTCTGGTTCTCCTCTCTCTCTCCTCTGTCTCTCTCTCTACTCTGTCTCTCTCTCTCTGGTTCTCCTCTCTCTCTCCTCTGGTTCTCCTCTCTCTCTCTCTGTCTCTCCTCTGTCTCTCCTCTGTCTCTCCTCTGTCTCTCCTCTGTCTCTCATCTGTCTGTCCTCTCTCTCTCCTCTGTCTCTCTCTCCTCTGTCTCTCTCTCTCTACTCTGTCTGTCCTCTGTCTGTCCTCTCTCTCTCCTCTGTCTCTCCTCTGTCTCTCTCTCTCTCCTCTGTCTCTCTCTCTCTCTCCTCTGTCTCTCTCTCTCTACTCTGTCTCTCCTGTCTAAATTAATCAACACATCCCTGCTGCTACTTGATGTGGTCACTAGGTGTTGTGTTAAGGCTTCTACAATATAATTGTGTTACACAACTACTTTAGCTGTACTTTAGTTTCAGCTTTTAAATGTTTGTTATAAAACAGCATTCAACATGAGGCAGACAGCTCTTACTTTTCTCCAGTGTGTCAGCAAGCTCCTTCTGGTTCATTTTCCTCAGGACGTGCAGTGTGATCTTCAGAGCTCCCTCTCTGGCACTGCTCTCCTGCTTCTCATCTTCAGCATCCACCACTTCCTTATCCTGCTTCTGACTCTCAAAGCCTTCTGGGAGTTCTGGACTAAGAATCCTCTTGTACCTCTTCAGCTCGTTGTTCACAAATGTCATAAAATTCTCTTCAAGCAACTGAAATAAATTAAGTAAATAATTTAAGCAAGAGAAGAAATACTTTCTCATTAACACATTAATGAATGATTGACAGATCAACTTTACTTGAGGTAAAGAAAAACAAATGTACATAACAGGACCACCCACATACACTGAATATAGAGGCCAGGTCTGTTTGATGACTCTGGGAAGACTGACCACTGAGAATCTCTGACTCTGTTGTCTCCTGTTCGGTTCTGTGGACAAAACATGAGATTACATTTCCTCAACCAGGGAGGGCACACACACACACACACACACACACACACACACACACACACACACACACACACACACACACACACACACACACACACACACACACACACACACACACACACACACACACACACACACACACACACACACAGGGAGGGAGGGAGGGAATGTCGTGTTTGTTTAAAATTGCTTTAGGACTATGAAAATGGGAAAAAGCATTAGCCTATGGATTTTGAAAACAACAAGAATAAATGGGAATATGGGAGATGGGAAATGACTGTGTTTAACTCACTGACCATGACTCGTGAGTTCTTCCTACCTTTGTTCAGTAGAATAATCTCCCTCTCTGAAGTCTATAATTTTATCCATAGACCGGTCACTCTTCATGGACAGACAGCTGGGTACAGGGGAGGCTGGTCTCTCCTGCTTGATTGGACTTCAACACAACAGAGACAAACATTACATCTCTCATCTACTCTGAGCTCAGATGGGGAAACATAATAATAGTTTCATTCCAAATCGCTATATATCCATTTTCAGAAAAGTTGGTAAATTAGATGTTATTGTTTAAAGAAATGATAAAAGTGATTGATGTGTTTTTTTACTAGCTAATCATGGCATGTGATTGGTTAATGACAGACATGTGTTTGTTTGAAATCAAGACAAATAATCATGTTTTATTGCAAAATGTCATATGTCTGCCTCACTTTCAGAGAAATAAAAAGTACTGCTCGGTTTTATACAGTCAAATGTTACTGACTGGCTAGATTCAGTCTTATGTAGCAACATTATGAATGGTGTTTTTTACAGTGGATTAAAGTAGAAACTCAGAGCTACAACATGTTATATCAGACACTACAGTTGAGGAACAATGGGAAAGTAATTCTGCTTTGGAAGATGATAAACTTGAAACCTCACTTTTCAGAAAATGATCCTTGAATGTTTTGGTACCTACTGGAGAGCTCTTCTTTGTCTACAGGGCTGTTACTTTGGCAGATAATGTCACCCATCTAAATAAATCGTTTTTTATATATATATATAATGAACTAAATGTATGGTGTTTTTGGTTTATGTCAGTTTCATTGTTTGTTATGTTAAACATGGTTATTTTATGATTGTGGTAAAAATAATTAGAAAATGTAACATTTTCAATTCTGAGTAATTACTACTTTAGTAAGGAATTACCCATTATTCAGTACTACTGCAGTTGCTGAATAATTCAAATAGATGGCAGCATAAGACCATGAATGAAATTTCAGAAGATTAGTGTAGTTCTCTCTCCCTGGCTACACCACCACTCCCCCTCACAAGAGAACTTCTGTGGGGGCTATGTCCTGTCCCTTTCCATACTGCTAATGCAAGAGGACTTCTGTGGGGGCTATGTCCTGTCCCTTTCCATACTGCTAATGCAAGAGGACTTCTGTGGGGGCTATGTCCTGTCCCTTTCCATACTGCTAATGCAAGAGAACTTCTGCGGGGGCTATGTCCTGTCCCTTTCCATACTGCTAATGCAAGAGAACTTCTGTGGGGGCTATGTCCTGTCCCTTTCCATACTGCTAATGCAAGAGAACTTCTGTGGGGGCTATGTCCTGTCCCTTTCCATACTGCTAATGCAAGAGAACTTCTGTGGGGGCTATGTCCTGTCCCTTTCCATACTGCTAATGCAAGAGGACTTCTGTGGGGGCTATGTCCTGTCCCTTTCCATACTGCTAATGCAAGAGGACTTCTGCGGGGGCTATGTTCTGTCCCTTTCCATACTGCTAATGCAAGAGAACTTCTGTGGGGCTATGTCCTGTCCCTTTCCATACTGCTAATGCAAGAGAACTTCTGTGGGGGCTATGTTCTGTCCCTTTCCATACTGCTAATGCAAGAGAACTTCTGCGGGGCTGTGTTCTGTCCCTTTCCATACTGCTAATGCAAGAGGACTTCTGTGGGGGCTATGTCCTGTCCCTTTCCATACTGCTAATGCAAGAGGACTTCTGTGGGGGCTATGTTCTGTCCCTTTCCATACTGCTAATGCAAGAGGACTTCTGTGGGGGCTATGTTCTGTCCCTTTCCATACTGCTAATGCAAGAGGACTTCTGTGGGGGCTATGTTCTGTCCCTTTCTATACTGCTAATGCAAGAGGACTTCTGCGGGGGCTATGTTCTGTCCCTTTCCATACTGCTAATGCAAGAGGACTTCTGTGGGGGCTATGTTCTGTCCCTTTCCATACTGCTAATGCAAGAGGACTTCTGTGGGGGCTATGTTCTGTCCCTTTCCATACTGCTAATGCAAGAGGACTTCTGTGGGGGCTGTGTCCTGTCCCTTTCCATACTGCTAATGCAAGAGGACTTCTGTGGGGGCTAATGCAAGAGAACTTCTGCGGGGGCTATGTTCTGTCCCTTTCCATACTGCTAATGCAAGAGGACTTCTGTGGGGGCTGTGTCCTGTCCCTTTCCATACTGCTAATGCAAGAGGACTTCTGTGGGGGCTGTGTTCTGTCCCTTTCCATACTGCTAATGCAAGAGAACTTCTGCGGGGGCTATGTCCTGTCCCTTTCTATACTGCTAATGCAAGAGAACTTCTGTGGGGGCTATGTCCTGTCCCTTTCCATACTGCTAATGCAAGAGGACTTCTGTGGGGGCTGTGTCCTGTCCCTTTCCATACTGCTAATGCAAGAGGACTTCTGTGGGGGCTGTGTTCTGTCCCTTTCCATACTGCTAATGCAAGAGAACTTCTGTGGGGGCTATGTCCTGTCCCTTTCCATACTGCTAATGCAAGACAACTTCTGCGGGGGCTGTGTCCTGTCCCTTTCCATACTGCTAATGCAAGAGAACTTCTGCGGGGGCTATGTCCTGTCCCTTTCCATACTGCTAATGCAAGAGGACTTCTGTGGGGGCTGTGTCCTGTCCCTTTCCATACTGCTAATGCAAGAGAACTTCTGCGGGGGCTATGTCCTGTCCCTTTCTATACTGCTAATGCAAGAGAACTTCTGCGGGGGCTATGTCCTGTCCCTTTCTATACTGCTAATGCAAGAGAACTTCTGCGGGGGCTATGTTCTGTCCCTTTCCATACTGCTAATGCAAGAGAACTTCTGTGGGGGCTATGTCCTGTCCCTTTCCATACTGCTAATGCAAGAGGACTTCTGTGGGGGCTATGTCCTGTCCCTTTCCATACTGCTAATGCAAGAGAACTTCTGTGGGGGCTATGTCCTGTCCCTTTCCATACTGCTAATGCAAGAGGACTTCTGCGGGGGCTATGTTCTGTCCCTTTCCATACTGCTAATGCAAGAGGACTTCTGTGGGGGCTGTGTCCTGTCCCTTTCTATACTGCTAATGCAAGAGGACTTCTGCGGGGGCTGTGTTCTGTCCCTTTCCATACTGCTAATGCAAGACAACTTCTGCGGGGGCTATGTCCTGTCCCTTTCTATACTGCTAATGCAAGACAACTTCTGTGGGGGCTGTGTCCTGTCCCTTTCCATACTGCTAATGCAAGAGGACTTCTGCGGGGGCTATGTCCTGTCCCTTTCCATACTGCTAATGCAAGAGAACTTCTGTGGGGGCTGTGTCCTGTCCCTTTCCATACTGCTAATGCAAGAGAACTTCTGCGGGGCTATGTCCTGTCCCTTTCCATACTGCTAATGCAAGAGGACTTCTGTGGGGGCTGTGTTCTGTCCCTTTCCATACTGCTAATGCAAGAGAACTTCTGTGGGGGCTGTGTCCTGTCCCTTTCCATACTGCTAATGCAAGAGGACTTCTGCGGGGGCTATGTCCTGTCCCTTTCTATACTGCTAATGCAAGAGGACTTCTGCGGGGGCTATGTCCTGTCCCTTTCTATACTGCTAATGCAAGAGAACTTCTGCGGGGGCTATGTCCTGTCCCTTTCTATACTGCTAATGCAAGAGAACTTCTGCGGGGGCTATGTCCTGTCCCTTTCCATACTGCTAATGCAAGAGGACTTCTGTGGGGGCTGTGTCCTGTCCCTTTCCATACTGCTAATGCAAGAGAACTTCTGCGGGGGCTATGTCCTGTCCCTTTCCATACTGCTAATGCAAGAGGACTTCTGTGGGGGCTGTGTCCTGTCCCTTTCCATACTGCTAATGCAAGAGAACTTCTGCGGGGGCTATGTCCTGTCCCTTTCCATACTGCTAATGCAAGAGGACTTCTGTGGGGGCTGTGTCCTGTCCCTTTCCATACTGCTAATGCAAGAGAACTTCTGCGGGGGCTATGTTCTGTCCCTTTCTATACTGCTAATGCAAGAGAACTTCTGCGGGGGCTATGTTCTGTCCCTTTCTATACTGCTAATGCAAGAGAACTTCTGCGGGGGCTGTGTCCTGTCCTTTTCCATACTGCTAATGCAAGAGGACTTCTGTGGGGGCTGTGTCCTGTCCCTTTCCATACTGCTAATGCAAGAGAACTTCTGTGGGGGCTATGTCCTGTCCCTTTCTATACTGCTAATGCAAGAGAACTTCTGTGGGGGCTGTGTCCTGTCCCTTTCTATACTGCTAATGCAAGAGAACTTCTGCGGGGGCTGTGTTCTGTCCCTTTCCATACTGCTAATGCAAGAGGACTTCTGCGGGGACTATGTCCTGTCCTTTTCTATACTGCTAATGCAAGAGAACTTCTGTGGGGGCTGTGTTCTGTCCCTTTCTATACTGCTAATGCAAGAGAACTTCTGCGGGGGGCTGTGTTCTGTCCCTTTCTATACTGCTAATGCAAGAGGACTTCTGCTATGTTCTGTCCCTTTCCATACTGCTAATGCCAGAGAACTTCTGTGGGGGCTGTGTTCTGTCCCTTTCTATACTGCTAATGCAAGAGAACTTCTGTGGGGGCTGTGTTCTGTCCCTTTCTATACTGCTAATGCAAGAGAACTTCTGCGGGGGCTGTGTTCTGTCCCTTTCCATACTGCTAATGCAAGAGAACTTCTGTGGGGGCTATGTCCTGTCCCTTTCTATACTGCTAATGCAAGAGAACTTCTGTGGGGGCTGTGTTCTGTCCCTTTCTATACTGCTAATGCAAGAGAACTTCTGCGGGGCTGTGTTCTGTCCCTTTCTATACTGCTAATGCAAGAGAACTTCTGCGGGGCTGTGTTCTGTCCCTTTCTTACTGCTTGGGGGGTACAAGCTGTTAGGGAGCCATTTGATTAATTGTTCAGCAGTCTTACTACTTGGGGGGTAGAAACTGTTAGGGAGCCATTTGATTAATTGTCCAGCAGTCTTACTGCTTGGGGGTAGAAGCTGTTAGGGAGCCATTTGATTAATTGTTCAGCAGTCTTACTACTTGGGGGGTAGAAGCTGTTAGGGAGCCATTTGGTCCTAGACTTGGCGCTCCGGTACCGCTTGCCGTGCGCTAGCAGAGAAAACAGTCTATGACTTGGGTGACTGGAGTCTCTGACAATTTTATGGGCTTTCCTCTGACACCACCTATTATATAGGTCCTGGATTGCAGGAAGCTTGGCCTCAGGGATGTACTGGGCCGTACGCACTACCCTCTGTAGAGCCTTACGGTCAGATGCCGAGCAGTTGCCATACCAGGGAGTGATGCAACCGGTCAGGATGCTCTCGATGGTACAGCTGCAGAACTGTTGAGGTTCTGGGGACCCATGACAAATATTTTTAGTCTCCTGAGGGGGAAAAGGTTTTGTTGTGCCCTCTTCACAACTGTCTTGGTGTGTTTGGACCATGTTAGTTTGTTGGTGATGTGGCCTCAAGGAACTTGAAACTCTCGACCAGCTCCACTACAGACCCGTTGATGTTAATGGGGGCCTGTTCCTGTAGTCCACGATCAGCTCCTTGTCTTGCTCACATTGAGGGAGAGGTTGTTGCCCTGGCACCACACTGATACTTCCAGGTCAACTCTAATATGGATACCCTTGTAAAGCACACTTTCTCCTCTTTCCAGCCAAATCAATACTATCAAACCATTATCATGTCAATCAACGCTTGAATAGAAACGTTGTTCAACATCCCAGATTTTGATGCCAACACAGTCGCGACAGTCACACTAGTTTCCATTGCAGCCTTGTTTGAATTTGCGGTTACACAAATTTGTACAGAATGGGGTTAGTCATCAGTAGCTTACCTAGCTGTTCCTGACTAATTTGACTAGCTAGCAGGTTGTTCGTCTGTCACACGACTCGAGGATGATGACATATCCGGTGAACCACAAAATGAAACAAGGATAGCGAGTGAAAAGGGTCTGGCTACACTCATACTGTCCCTGACCGTAAAGAAAAAAGAAAATTGAACAATAAACTTTGGTGTCTTAACGAATTCCGTTATTCCCCTATTGCCTAATAATTATATTAGGCAATAAATAAGAGTAGGAAAAATTAATGTGTCATGCAAAAATTATATAGATGTGTGTGTGTGTATGCTGGCAAAGATGTGTGTGTGTCTGTGTGTGTGTGTGTGTGTGTGTGTGTGCTGGTGAGACAACCACATATAACAGTCAAATATACTGGCTACAAACATTTCATTCCAGCAATATAGTTTTTTGCAAAACAAAAATTCATCCACAAATCAATGAATTAAAATCTTAGAACATCAATATTTTACAGACACATGAAGGTTCCCCATAACATCGTTTCTGATGAAAAATAACATGCGATTTTGTTGTTGTTGATATAAGGTTTTAGAAATAAACTCTATATACGTTTTTAAGTAATATTATCATCTCACCTCTTAGCTTTGGTGTCATGTTCTCCAGAGAGACTCATTTTAGAGACAGGGACCCCCTCCTCGTTCTCCCCAGAGAGACTCATTTTAGAGACAGGGACCCCCTCCTCTTTCTCCCCAGAGAGACTCATTTTAGAGACAGGGACCTCCTCCTCTTTCTCCCCAGAGAGACTCATTTTAGAGACAGGGACCTCCTCCTCTTTCTCCCCAGAGAGACTCATTTTAGAGACAGGGACCCCCTCCTCTTTCTCCCCAGAGAGACTCATTTTAGAGACAGGGACCCCCTCCTCTTTCTCCCCAGAGAGACTCATTTTAGAGACAGGGACCTCCTCCTCTTTCTCCCCAGAGAGACTCATTTTAGAGACAGGGACCTCCTCCTCTTTCTCCCCAGAGAGACTCATTTTAGAGGCAGGGACCTCTCCTCTTTCTCCCCAGAGAGACTCATTTTAGAGACAGGGACCCCCTCCTCTTTCTCCCCAGAGAGACTCATTTTAGAGGCAGGGACCCCCTCCTCTCTCTCCCCAGAGAGACTCATTTTAGAGGCAGGGCCCCCCTCCTCTCTCTCCCCAGAGAGACTCATTTCAGAGCACTGACCCCTAAACAGAGATCCAACATGTTGGTTGTGGTTAACACAGTGACAAATAATTATTGAAGTTAAATTGTTCTCTTTTAAAACATTTCCTAACAGACACATCCAAACAGTCAGGTGATTTAATGCATCACATCAACATGTAGTGGTGACTGATGTGTTTAACCTCTTCTCCATGTAGAGAAACTATTGATAATAACAATATAATAATAATAAATTCTCACTTTCTCTGTTAATCATTTCACTCATTCTAGTGTGTTGCTTTGTTCAACAGCTATGCTATTATTATACTATTACTAAATTGAATTCATAATAACAATGTTAAGAGAAGTATGTTCAGTGGTTTCACCCCAAATTACACAAGAAGCAGGAACTCACGGTAATTATGAAAACAACAAATGTTCTGATATTCTGAAAGATGATTTAGAACTATGACACATTAACATTTTTACAAATTGTAAAATAACCAGATATACAAATCCTATAATACGATATACGAACGATATGTTTTTCAATTTTATCGTCAACGCCCAGTTAGCGCCATTTAGTATGATTGAACTGTCACGTAGCTGTCCCAGGGGAAATGGACTGTTACATCTGAGTGTTTTCATTTCATTCACTAGTAAAATAACAACATACATTTAATGTCTCTACACACTTCACAATAATCCCTGGGAAGAGTCTTACCTTGTAGCCTGAATTCACAACCAGAACTCAAGTCATTGAGATTATCCGTTGTACTGAGAGAAGCACCTTCCTGATGACAAGTCTCTCTGTATCTATGTTCTATGTACAGTTGATCTTTGGATGCAATAATATCTGGTCAAAGTCTAGTGACTCAACACCATAATATATCATAAACAGAACAGCAGTTTAACCTTTGGCCAGTAAAGGCCATGGCATATTATAACATGTGTAGTGGCCAATAGATTCAAACATGACACGACCAATAACTTTTTGAATTCAATGATAGACTTTTAATACACCCCCGTATCAGAAGCCTGAGAGCCCCACGGGACTCACGGGACCCACAGGACTCACACCCTCCAGAGCTCTCGCTCTCCTTTTTATCTCCTTGCATACATTATCAGTTCATCCCCCAATGCAAATACCCTTACATTCCAATCTTTACGTCCTGCTTGTTCAGCCCAGTAACGCCCACATCTGCTTTCGGCCAGATTATATGATGTCAAGACCTTTCCCTTGACCTAAAGATAATAATTTACATCCCCCCCTTCCTGTGGCCTGTGCTCAGACCCTGTAATTAACTCTGTGTCCCTTTTGTATGTGTCCTTCATCTCATTTTAACTTTAGCGTTCCCATCTGTTCTGGTCCCCTGCTCTTCCTATGTTTATCTAAGGCCAAACAGACTTGTGTTTCCCCAGTGATGTGACCGATGCCTGCAATCCATCAGTTAGTCACCTGGCCGACCCCGTCCCCAGGCAATCCATCAGTTAGTCACCTGGCCGACCCCGTCCCCAGGCAATCCATCAGTTATTCACCTGGCCGACCCCGTCCCCAGGCCATCCATCAGTTATTCACCTGGCCGACCCCGTCCCCAGGCAATCCATCAGTTATTCACCTGGCCGACCCCGTCCCCAGGCAATCCATCAGTTATTCACCTGGCCGACCCCGTCCCCAGGCAATCCATCAGTTATTCACCTGGCCGACCCCGTCCCCAGGCAATCCATCAGTTAGTCATTGACTGTCCAGCTAGCCTAAGCGTCTATGTGTCTGCTTTTTTAGTGTCCCCTATGACCTTTAACTTCTTCCTGCCCTATACAATACAGAATGCATTTTTACCAGAACAGAACCCATAAGTGTACCTTTTCTCTTTTGTTATCAAATCATGTATATAATTCTACCACATAACCTCCCTCTGGTGCTTTAATAAGCACCAAAAAACTTAACGGAACATAATATCAACAGTTGATTAACAAAAATCAAGCTTCCTAATTAACTCAGACCAAAACATCTCTAGTATTTCATAAGAGTAAAAGATCTAGTTAGAAACAAACAATAAAATAAATACAGTACACTTTGTTGAAGAATAAGCACATAAGTACATAGCCTTGCCTAAGACTAAACAATTCAAAATAAAATTGACACTTAACCAAGATATCCCACTATTTCCTACATGTTTTTGAATTTAACCTAGTATCTAAAAGGCAAAACTAACTTTTAATTCAAAGAAAACCCAGATATATTCATTGATATACCTATAAAAACATTCAACAAAACATACTACATAGTACCCCTGTATTTACTATGGAAAATACCCTTTTTGTGTATCAGTTGACTGTCCTATGACTTTGGAACGTCAGCATATACATGTAAACCATCCTTATGAAAACCCTGGCAAGTATAACCACCTCCCACATTGCATAACAGTCCATTCCCATCAGTATAGTGGCCTGGGCTACCCGGCACAGGATTAACTATCACCGGAGTGTCAGCTCTACTTACAAACATCCGTTTAACCGTTGTCTGGATCACAAGTGATTTCACCCAGGGTAAAACACAATACCCAGATCCAATAACCCCCTCCTAGCATAAAGGTCATCCTAGCAAACATGGCTCCCCATTTCCCCATTGCTAAGTCCAACCAATCCCAAACATGAGAGTCCACCCCAGCATTTTCCTTAACCTCTTCTCTTAACCCTTTAAGTTTAGCCATGGCGATTGCAAAGGATCCATTAGGCACAGTGTTATTGGGAATAAAGGTGCAACAATCATCCCTGAACATAACACAAACTCCACCCTTCTCTGCAAAAAGCCAATTGAGAGCCTTTCTATTTTGCCAAGACATTTTACTGGTAGCCTGTACCTGTTCCCTCAACGCCATTAGAGCAGAGTCAGTATAGTTAATGAATCTCTGTTGGTTATAGTATATATAATTAATCCACTCCAAATTCTTATTTGGTGTTATCCACAAAATATAGATTCAAATCCAGATTTAACTTCATCTCTTGCCTTGAACTCCCAAGGCACCCCTCTAGGCTGTCCAATTGCATCAAAGTATACCTCAGCGTCTTTCTCATACGCCCTCTTAACTCTAGAGTTAACACAGTCATCATGGGGTGATTTAATAATGGTTACCTGTTGAATTGCTCTAACTAAGGTACAAAGACCCAATCCATCCATCTGGCAGTACATTCAACAGTTTGTTTTTACCACACATCCCTTTTCTATTCGCTATCAACCCCTGTAGTCTCTTGTACCCAAATAGTATCACATTCTACAGTAGTTACCTACATCAATACCTTCAGTGTTATGGCTGTAAAAACATTCATATATTCCTTTAATCACAGTGTTTCCATCTAACAAAGGTCCATTTAATTCAGTTCAAATGTTATAGACAGCACAATCCTTGTCTCCCAAACCAATCACATTCAACATGGTACTTCCTCTAGTGCTCCCATGGGCAATCCTACATTCCATGTCACACAAAGGAATGTAGTAGTTCTCTCTGAATATTGAACATTCTACATTTAACACATTTCTTCAAACGATGCAGGTTCAGGTACATTCGTTTTTCACCTCTTCTTCCTGTGTGGTGTCTTTGAGTCTAATACATCTATATCTGTCATCTTGGCAATGTTCTTGTCATGAGAGAGATCATTTGAGTTTGAAAAAGAATTCCAAATCTCATTAAAGAATCCTTTTGGCTCTGATGTGTCAGGTGTCTTTGTGATTGCCGTGGTCTGCTTGGTAAGAGCAGTTGGTGTCATCTCAGTGGTAGTTGCTGTGGTCGTTACAGCAGCCTCCACCTTTGTTGTCACCACCCTGGTCGTCACCAGCCGCCCCTGTCCAGGTGCTGGCACAGAACCCAATTCAACATATTCGTAACTGTTTCCTTCACTCAGTCCTCTTCTTGCTATTTCAATTTCAAATTCTTCACCTTCTGCTGGTGTTATCTTGTTAATGATAAACACCCAGCCTTCCACACATTTGGTTAGTGTCAGGTCACATCCTTTGAGGTCCCAAACAGCTTCTCCCTTTGTTATATGACGCTTCCATCCACAGAGTGACTCCTCCGGTACAGGTTTCTTCTTCCATACAGAAACTGTCCTCTGTTCCCTAATTGTTCCCCTAATTCTGTTAGAATTTGTGGCGGAACATGAAACTTAAACCTATCAACAGGTCCTGTCTTTTTACCTCGTTCGACAGATTCCTCTCTTCTCTTCCTGCTTTTATCATTTATCTTGATTGTGAGTGCGTGCATCATCTTCATATTGTCCTCAGTTGCTCTTACTCTGTCCTTGTCACTGTTCTTTCGTGGCCCTAATTCCAATGGTTCATTATGGAGATCAGGTAAGAGCTGAAAAGTCAATTGTAGGGAAATCCCCATTTCTTTCATCTTGCAGGATTTCTCCTTCTGCTCTTGGTTGGTGCTCCTCCTCCACTTTCTTCAACCTGTTGTTCCTCCCTCAGGCCGAACCTGGCTTCCATCTGGGAATTTCAGGGAAGAGATGTTCCCATTCTTTAGGCGATACCTCAGGATCCCACTGTAGAAAGCTTCTGTCAAGGAGGTCTACCCCAACAGGTATATCATCAGGAGTAGCAGACATGTTACCCCCTCCCCCCACTTCTGGGTTTTCTGGCAATACTGGAGGAGACTTTGGTCGTTTGTCTCTTTACTTTTCAGTCTATTTTCCCCTGATGCTTCTTCTGAATGTGTTAGCTGATGCACTCGTATCTGGTCTGCCATTTTCTTGATTCCTCTGCTCCTGCTCCCTCCGGGCTCCTCTCTGGTGAATCAGCATCCTCTGTGTCTTCATCTCTGTATGGTTGTATCCTTCTCTCCGTCGGGACTCGGGTAAAGTGGTTTAGATGATACCACATCTTGCTTCTTTTCACTTGGACGGCTGTGTTTGTGGCTGTTGCCACCTGGTAGGTCCTTCCCTCCTCGGCTGATCCCACTTCCTCCGGAACACTCGAACGTAGACTGGATCTCCTGGTACCACTGAGAGAGGTCCTTCTGGTCCCCTTGGATCATCCGATGTGGAACCTCTCGTCCTGGTTCAGGTTTCTGCCTTCTTTCTGTGGGGCATTCATACTTAAAGACTTATGGCCTCTGTTCTATGATTACACCATACATTCTCTTACTTCCATCACCCATCACACAAACTGACATTCCAGCTGAAGCTGGCGAACCCTTCTCCATCTGGTTTCCTAAACAAAAGACTTAGAAAACAAAAAACACACCATAACAGTATTGACAATGTTATGTGTTATGCATGACTGTATTCATAAATACTGAAATCTAAGACCATGACAATTCCCACTCTCTCTTCACCCGGCTCTATGCTTCCAGGATGTGTTTCTGCTGGACTCTACAAAAATGGAGGCCCTAATTAGCTTCCTCATGCTTTTATCCAGTCTTCCCCTTTCGGCCACAGGTTCTGAGAGGTGTTCCCAAATCATGTCATTTTTTACTTATTTCCCCATTTGCTCTATATCAACTGATAAGCCTTTGCATAACCTTAATCAACATTATTTCTTCTTGAATTAATTCAACACTGAATACAACTACCATCTATCCTTATTCACATGATACATTATCAAATAAAACAAATAACCCCCAAACTCAACACAGTATGTCTACAGTGGAATCTAGTTTCTCTCTCTCTCTCTTTTGTTTTGTTTCACGTCCTCTGTCATGGTGTTTTCAAGCTCACCCCTTATTCAACTGGACCTTACTTCTTGTGAAACTTATGCACCCATCAAAGAGAGACATGACGATCTTTACCACTGCAGGTGCTGTAAGAAGTATATCCCCAGCCCGGTGTATCTTGATGTACACTCAGTCTCCAGAATTCAGCCCATGCCCTTCCATCGGGCCTCTTTTCCTGGGAACATATATACTAACACATGGGTTATTTCCTGACAACAGACTTTCTTAAATAACAGCCCTATGTAAACATTCTGTTATGTAAACATTCTGTCTCAAATACCTGGCCTCTTGTCACAAAAATATTCATAATGATATCCAAATTATGGTCCCTACAGCAACTGCTGTAAGAATATCATGTAATCAGTCAAGTGTCTTCCAGTTGAAAGAATATCCAATCCCAACACAACTAAGTCCTAAGCTTCTTCAAAATGGCACTACTTATTACTTCTACCATAATCTAGGTATGTGTAATGTTCTATTTATCTTTAAAATTGTCCCTATATTTTCACAAGACCAACTGTCAATTATCTTGTCTATCAATACACATTGTTTCTAGAAATAACAACCCCCTTGTAATCATAACCTTCATATGAATCCCCAATGTAGTTACAGTTTTTCTAACCCATAACACATAAGTCACTACTCCTAATTTCTTTCCATAGTTTGATACATACTTAAACATTCTCAAATAATTTTTAGTCAATTTATATCAGTCTCCCCTCAGACTCTTATTTTCCTCAAAACAGAAATAAATGTACCAAACAAGGAAAATAGTAAAGTAAATTATAATAACTGCATATTTGCAATAAATTACCACTATTTGTAATGTCTTCTTCATCCTTGAGTGTTATCACACAACAGACTATACTTTTTATTCAATTACTTATGTCATTCCAATGTATCCCTTATTCTACTGGCAATCTCTCAGATGAGCTACAGATTATGTAGTTATCAACATAACCCTTGCAGAGAATCCTACCTCAATTAACTATTTGACATAACTGTTATCCCTTGTTAACATATTTTTCCATTTTATATGCAGAAAGAACAAAGCACACTTTGTATTTACCCAATGACCATAACCCCAGGGAACTGATATTTTCTCCTATAACCCCATGTTAAATAAAAATAAACTTATTTAAATAACTAGTCAATTCAAGATTACAACTCTTCATCCTTTTCCCAAGGATATAATGGAATTTCAAAGTAATTGTACACTTTGAATAGAGACTGGTATTGCTCAATCATTTTATAATTAAATCCCACCTGTTCCAACAATTTCCAGTGAAGTTGATCAGTCTTCAAGAGAAATTCCTAGTTCAGGGCATACTCTCTTTTCTTTAGAAACATCTTAACCACACTTTCAAAAGCACTCCCATCCTTCTGCATACCCAGTCTAAAACTGAATTGAAAAAACCATTGAAAATGTAACCCCTTTTCTTCTAGAAAAGAAATGTACATGTCGTTAACATTCATCATGCCACCTAAATCAGCAAACTAACATTATCACACATCTGCTAAAAATCCCCTCACTTTTCCCAAGCATGCAATAAAAGCTCCAGCCATGCACAGAACATACAATTCCTCCCTGCTCGGCCATCTGTATGGTCCTATCCTTAGTAATTGAAAACCCATACACTACAATTTGCTCTTCTTTCAACCACCACGTTCTGCAATCCTTCATATACGTTTATTCTCCGTATTTTAACAACAACTTCCTCCACGCATTCAATCACCATTGAAACCACCATTTTAATACAAAACGACTCCAAGTGGGGCTATTTGCAAATTACATCGGTACCTTACTAGAAGTTAGGTAAAACGTAATCTAGTACGTTTTTCATCACATATAAACTGTACTCTCTATGAACCACTTTTTGATCAGAGACTATACACCCCTTGGAGAAAACTCCATTCATATTAACCTTAGAACGATCAGCCGCTGTTCTTTTGAAAAGGGTGCTACCACATTCCAGTGTCATCTTACACTAATTTTCCATAGCTTTGTAAAGCACTCGCACTATTTAGCCCTGCTCTACAACTTCTTACACTTCCCCCATCGTAATGCATTTCTGATGATAGAATGTTAATTAACATTAAAATACTGGTAAGTTAAGCTTAATTAACGTTCGCGTCTTTCTTCAGCGTCTCTATGGCTTTATCACATTTCGCTATCTCTATATTCCAGGGAGAAACAGTCCATTTGTTTCCATGCTACTATTTATTTTCCCTAAACACTCCCATCGCATTATACACTTTATTTACTATTTCCCAAGGCAGATCTACCCTACTTTCTCAAATATTCTAGTACAGCACCTCAAATATCATTGTGTTTTTATCTTTGCTTATACTATTAATTCAGTTATAATTAAATAATGCACTTTCTTATCTCTCTATTTATCTGCTTGCTATTTTCTCTTTTAGCATATTTTACTATTTAATTCCTAAGACTGTTTTTAAATGGCAGCTTCCTATTTCGTTTACGGGGCTCATGATATTTTTATATGTGTTCTAAACTTCTCACTTTATTCTAGACCGCCTAGATTTATTTTAACCAGTATATTTTTAATCTTCTACTTCGCATCCGTTATATACTATCCATGTCTTGTTTAATACCTCTTTTTAACACCTATTGTAATTTTTACAATGGTCTTTTAACTCATTATCCAGACAATGTTTTATGCTTATGTATAACTTATCTTGCCCAATATTTATCGATTTCGTTCCTCTTCCCAGTGAGAGTTAAATGCGCTCTCTTTCTCCAATTATACTTAGTTAACTGTCAGAGAGGCCTGCGCATTCCCAGTTGGTCACAGACACACAGCCTGTTCTTCCTCTTCTTTCTAATCTGCTCATTCATCACAAATAATTATATTATAGCATTCATTCAATCCCTTTTTTTTACCTAAAAACAAAATAGTTTATTACCTAGTTTAATTCACTTCCTCTACATAAACTGGTATTATAGGATTTCTTTTTTACAGTTGAACGTCGCACAATCAGGCTGGCGTTCTTCCTGTGTTTTAAATATTCGTCCGTTTCAGACCTCTTTCATAGAGCGGTAGCCACGAATATTTCCCTATCTACTTATCAATAAAGTAGCCTACCCATACAGACCTTCTGGTAAATATTTTGAAGCTGTATCGCAGTATTACTTATCAATAAAGTAACCTTACCCATACAGACCTTCTGGTAAATATTTTGAAGCGGTATCGCAGGATTTCTTTTTTACAGTTGAACGTCGCACAATCAGGCTAACGTTCTTTCTAAATATTCACCCGTAACAGTCCTTCATTTCAAAGCGGTAGCCATGTGTATCTATTTACTAAATACCCATCCGTACAGACCTTTTCCTTGAAGCGGTAGCCATGAACATTTTATCTATCTTACTACTTATCTATTTTCTAAACATATAAACAGACGGCTGTAGCCCTGTGCCTGATTCCAACCACTCATCCAGAGAGCGCTAAACACTCGCACCAGTCAGCTCACACAACAGTCCCCTGCGAATGACTCAACGAGGGGTGCCGTCCGAATCACGCACTCTACACCAGCAAAGTTCACAGCCCCCGCTTATTTATTCACCAAACATGCCTGCACATTATTTATATGATTTCCACGCTTACACACACACACATGCAATTCATTGAATTTCAAAAAGTTATTTCGTTTCTATAGTTTTTAGGAAATTTGAGAGAGAGACCTACTTGACGCTCCCCCTGCTGCTACCGGATCCTTTGTGGCAATCTACACAGACATTTCAGCTATTGTAAGAACTTTTTGCTTACCTTGTCTAGCTGGGCGGCCACCCTTGTCTTGCCAGATTGCCCCAAAGACCCCACGGCCAGCCAATAACGTCTTTAGTCCCTGATTCTCCTGGCAACGCTCGCCAAATCTGTAGTGGCCAATAGATTCAAACATGACACGACCAATAACTTTTTGAATTCAATGATAGACTTTTAATACACCCCCGTATCAGAAGCCTGAGAGCCCCACGGGACTCACGGGACCCACAGGACTCACCCCCTCCAGAGCTCTCGCTCTCCTTTTTATCTCCTTGCATACATTATCAGTTCATCCCCCAATGCAAATACCCTTACATTCCAATCTTTACGTCCTGCTTGTTCAGCCCAGTAACGCCCACATCTGCTTTCGGCCAGATTATATGATGTCAAGACCTTTCCCTTGACCTGAAGATAATAATTTACATCCCCCTTCATGTGGCCTGTTCTCAGACCCTGTAATTAACTCTGTGTCCCTATTGTATGTGTCCTTCATCTCATTTAGCTTTAGGGTTCCCATCTGTTCTGGTCCCCTGCTCTACATATGGTTATCTAAGGTCAAACAGACTTGTGTTTCCCCAGTGATGTGACCGATGCCTGCAATCCATCAGTTATTCACCTGGCCGACCCCGTCCCCAGGCAATCCATCAGTTAGTCATTGACTGTCCAGCTAGCCTAAACGTCTATGTGTCTGCTTTTTTAGTGTCCCCTATGACCTTTAACTTCTTCCTGCCCTATACAATACAGAATGCATTTTTTCCAGAACAGAACCCATAAGTGTACCTTTTCTCTTTTGTTATCAAATCATGTATATAATTCTACCACACATGTAGAATCATTATGATGATCCAGGTTCATACTATAACATGTAGAATCATTATGATGATCCAGGTTCATACTATAACATGTAGAATCATTATGATGATCCAGGTTCATACTATAACATGTAGAATCATTATGATGATCCAGGTTCATACTATAACATGTAGAATCATTATGATGATCCAGGTTCATACTATAACATGTAGAATCATTATGATGATCCAGGTTCATACTATAACATGTAGAATCATTATGATGATCCAGGTTCATATTATAACATGTAGAATCATTATGATGATCCAGGTTCATACTATAACATGTAGAATCATTATGATGATCCAGGTTCATACTATAACATGTAGAATCATTATGATGATCCAGGTTCATACTATAACATGTAGAATCATTATGATGATCCAGGTTCATACTATAACATGTAGAATCATCATGATGATCCAGGTTCATACTATAACATGTAGAATCATTATGATGATCCTGGTTCATATTATAACATGTAGAATCATTATGATGATCCAGGTTCATATTATAACATGTAGAATCATTATGATGATCCAGGTTCATACTATAACATGTAGAATCATCATGATGATCCAGGTTCATACTATAACATGTAGAATCATTATGATGATCCTGGTTCATACTATAACATGTAGAATCATTATGATGATCCAGGTTCATATTATAACATGTAGAATCATTATGATGATCCAGGTTCATACTATAACATGTAGAATCATTATGATGATCCTGGTTCATACTATAACATGTAGAATCATTATGATGATCCAGGTTCATATTATAACATGTAGAATCATTATGATGATCCAGGTTCATACTATAACATGTAGAATCATTATGATGATCCAGGTTCATACTATATATAACATGTAGAACCATTATGATGATCCAGGTTCATACTATAACATGTAGAATCATTATGATGATCCAGGTTCATACTATAACATGTAGAATCATTATGATGATCCAGGTTCATACTATAACATGTAGAATCATTATGATGGATCCAGGTTCATACTATAACATGTAGAATCATTATGATGGATCCAGGTTCATATTATAACATGTAGAATCATTATGATGATCCAGGTTCATACTATAACATGTAGAATCATTATGATGATCCAGGTTCATACTATAACATGTAGAATCATTATGATGATCCAGGTTCATACTATAACATGTAGAATCATTATGATGATCCAGGTTCATACTATAACATGTAGAATCATTATGATGATCCAGGTTCATACTATAACATGTAGAATCATTATGATGATCCAGGTTCATACTATAACATGTAGAAAGAATCTTAGAATCTCTTAATTTCCTGATTCAGATCTGTTCAAACCAACTATTAGTTTCCTGATTCAGATCTGTTCAAACCAACTCTTAGTTTCCTGATTCAGATCTGTTTAAACCAACTCTTAGTGTCCTGATTCAGATCTGTTTAAACCAACTCTTAGTGTCCTGATTCAGATCTGTTCAAACCAACTCTTAGTGTCCTGATTCAGATCTGTTTAAACCAACTCTTAGTTTCCTGATTCAGATCTGTTTAAACCAACTATTAGTTTCCTGATTCAGATCTGTTTAAACCAACTCTTAGTGTCCTGATTCAGATCTGTTCAAACCAACTCTTAGTGTCCTGATTCAGATCTGTTTAAACCAACTCTTAGTTTCCTGATTCAGATCTGTTTAAACCAACTCTTAGTGTCCTGATTCAGATCTGTTTAAACCAACTATTAGTGTCCTGATTCAGATCTGTTCAAACCAACTCTTAGTTTCCTGATTCAGATCTGTTTAAACCAACTCTTAGTGTCCTGATTCAGATCTGTTTAAACCAACTCTTAGTGTCCTGATTCAGATCTGTTTAAACCAACTATTGGTTTCCTGATTCAGATCTGTTCAAACCAACTATTAGTGTCCTGATTCAGATCTGTTTAAACCAACTCTTAGTGTCCTGATTCAGATCTGTTTAAACCAACTCTTAGTGTCCTGATTCAGATCTGTTTAAACCAACTCTTAGTGTCCTGATTCAGATCTGTTTAAACCAACTCTTAGTGTCCTGATTCAGATCTGTTTAAACCAACTCTTAGTGTCCTGATTCAGATCTGTTCAACTCCTCTGACTGTCACTGTCATGCCATGTATATCTAAAGGAGTTCTCTAAAGCACACACAGATCTGGGACCAGACTAATGTATCTGTGGGTTGCCAGTTAGACTGTCTGGTTTCTGGTCTGTGGTCAGCAATGGTGGCATGGAGGACAGGCTCATAATAATGGCTGGAATAAAATGAATGGAATGGTATCAAACACATGGGTGTTTCACTCACGTCATTCCTGCCTTTATTATGAGCCGTTCATCCTCCCCTTAGCAGCCTCCTCTGGTGGTCAGTGGGCACAACATGGTTTGGGTCAATTCCATTCACTTCATTCCTGCCTTTATTATGAGCCGTTCATCCTCCCCTTAGCAGCCTCCTCTGGTGGTCAGTGGGCACAACATGGTTGGGGTCAATTCCATTCACTTCATTCCAGCCCTGATTGTGAGCCGTTCATCCTCCCCTTAGCAGCCTCCTCTGGTGGTCAGTGGGCACAACACGGTTGTGGTCAATTCCATTTAAATGTCAATCAATTCAGAAGGTAAACCTCATTAAGAAGCATTGAATAAAACTGGAATGTCAGTGTACTTCCTGACATTTTGATTTCAATTGTATTTAACCTTTATTTAACTAGGCAGTTCAGTTAAGAACAAATTCTTATTTACAATGACGGCCTACCAAAAGGCCTCCTGGGGGATAGTGTCTGGGATAAAAAATATGTTTAAAAAAATATATATAGGACAAAACACACATCACGACAAGAGAGACAACACAACACAACATGACGAGAGAACTAAGACAACAACATAGCTGTCACAGCTTGACTTAGTCACCTCATTCAAGTACTTGGGAGTATGGCTAGACGGGACGGTGTCCTTCTCTCAGCACATATCAAAGCTGCAGTCTAAAGTTAAATCTAGACTTGGTTTCCTCTCACGTAATCGCTCCTCTTTCACCCCAGCTGCCAAACTAACCCTGATTCAGATGACCATCCTACCCATGCTAGATTACGGAGACATAATTTATACATCGGCAGGTAAGGGTGCTCTCGAGCGACTAGATGTTCTTTACCATTCTGCCATCAGATTTGCCACCAATGCTCCTTATAGGACACATCACTGCACTCTATACTCCTCTGTAAACTGGTCATCTCTGTAAACCCGTCGCAAGACCCACTGGTTGATGCTTATTTAGAAAACCCTCTAAACCCTCAGATGTAGTAATCACCTTTCTGTGGGGAGAGGGGCATTTTTCTTACCAAACCACAAGACCTTTGTTTTGGAGGTGTTCAGAACAGGGTTAAGGGCATAGAAAGCTTGTTGGACAATTGACTGGGGCACAGTGCTGTTTTCTGCTGGAGGTGGTGGTGTGAGGCCTTAACCTCAGCCTCCCTCCCTCTCTCATTCCCTCTTCCTGGTGGTGGTGTGATGCCTTAACCTCAGCCTCCCAACCTCTCTCATTCCCTCTTCCTGGTGGTGGTGTGATGCCTTAACCTCAGCCTCCCAACCTCTCTCATTCCCTCTTCCTGGTGGTGGTGTGAGGCCTTAACCTCAGCCTCCCAACCTCTCTCATTCCCTCTTCCTGGTGGTGGTGTGATGCCTTAACCTCAGCCTCCCAACCTCTCTCATTCCCTCTTCCTGGTGGTGGTGTGAGGTCTTAACCTCAGCCTCCCAACCTCTCTCATTCCCTCTTCCTGGTGGTGGTGTGAGGTCTTAACCTCAGCCTCCCAACCTCTCTCATTCCCTCTTCCTGGTGGTGGTGTGAGGTCTTAACCTTAGCCTCCCTCCCTCTCTCATTCCCTCTTCCTCAGTACGATGTAGATGAGACCACTGACCAGACACAGAGGGAAGGACACCCAGGCCAGGATGTAGGCAAAGCCAAACGCAGCATCCTCCTCCCCATCCGGACTCATTACCGTGTAGATTATAGCTCCACACATCACAAACAGACCTGGAGAGAGGGGGAGGAAAAGGAACGTTATATAACGTTATATAACGTTTTAACGTTTTAAACGTTATAAAATAGCATTCAACATGAGGCAGACAGCTCTTACTTTTCTCCAGTGTGTCAGCAAGCTCCTTCTGGTTCATTTTCCTCAGGGCGTGCAGTGTGATCTTCAGAGCCCCCTCTCTGGCACTGCTCTCCTGCTTCTCATCTTCAGCATCCACCACTTCCTGCTTCTCATCTTCAGCATCCACCACTTCCTGCTTCTGACTCTCAAAGCCTTGTGGGAGTTCTGATCTCAGAATCATCTTGAACATCTTCAGCTCGTTGTTCATGTCATAATATTCTCTTCAAGCAACTGAAATAAAGTCAATAAGTGAATGAATGATTGACATATCAACTTTACTTGAGGTAAACAAGTGTCTAAACTCACAGACACTAAAGGCTACTTCAATAAACAGATAAATACAGGTGTATATATCTATTGTTTAAATGTTTTATACAACCTTTATTTAACTAGGCATGTCAGATAAAGAACAAATTCTTATTTACAATGTCAGCCTCCCCGGGCCAAACTCCCAATCCGCCCTATGGGACTCCCAATCCGCCCTATGGGACTCCCAATCCGCCCTATGGGACTCCCAATCCGCCCTATGGGACTCCCAATCCGCCCTATGGGACTCCCAATCCGCCCTATGGGACTCCCAATCCGCCCTATGGGACTCCCAATCCGCCCTATTGGACTCCCAATCCGCCCTATTGGACTCCCAATCCGCCCTATGGGACTCCCAATCCGCCCTATGGGACTCCCAATCCGCCCTATGGGACTCCCAATCCGCCCTATGGGACTCCCAATCCGCCCTATGGGACTCCCAATCCGCCCTATGGGACTCCCAATCCGCCCTATGGGACTCCCAATCCGCCCTATGGGACTCCCAATCCGCCCTATGGGACTCCAAATCCGCCCTATGGGACTCCAAATCTATAAACTAAACTGGACAGAGAACAGAGCAGGATATTCTATAAACTAAACTGGACAGAGAACAGAGCAGGATATTCTATAAACTAAACTGGAGAGAGGACAGAGCAGGATATTCTATAAACTAAACTGGAGAGAGGACAGAGCAGGATATTCTATAAACTAAACTGGACAGAGAACAGAGCAGGATATTCTATAAACTAAACTGGACAGAGAACAGAGCAGGATATTCTATAAACTAAACTGGAGAGAGGACAGAGCAGGATATTCTATAAACTAAACTGGACAGAGAACAGAGCAGGATATTCTATAAACTAAACTGGACAGAGAACAGAGCAGGATATTCTATAAACTAAACTGGAGAGAGGACAGAGCAGGATATTCTATAAACTAAACTGGAGAGAGGACAGAGCAGGATATTCTATAAACTAAACTGGAGAGGACAGAGCAGGATATTCTATAAACTAAACTGGAGAGAGAACAGAGCAGGATATTCTATAAACTAAACTGGAGAGAGAACAGAGCAGGATATTCTATAAACTAAACTGGAGAGAGGACAGAGCAGGATATTCTATAAACTAAACTGGAGAGAGGACAGAGCAGGATATTCTATAAACTAAACTGGAGAGAGGACAGAGCAGGATATTCTATAAACTAAACTGGAGAGAGGACAGAGCAGGATATTCTATAAACTAAACTGGAGAGAGGACAGAGCAGGATATTCTATAAACTAAACTGGAGAGAGAACAGAGCAGGATATTCTATAAACTAAACTGGAGAGGACAGTACAGTACTGTATTTCAGAACAGTAATGTAACAGACAGAGCAGAGAGACAATACTGAAGTAAGGGACAACTTGTGTTATTATTAGATGGGTGTTTGATGGAGGTATCATGTGTCAATCTGTGTAGTACTGCATGTCTTTACGAGCCTGTTACACACTAGTAAGTATATGTTTGATCAAGGAAGTGTGTGTCTCCCATGGTGTGTGTGATTCTTTATAGTAGGTGCTGAGGGATCCTGTCTCTATCACCTGTGGACACAGGATCTGCAGACAGTGCATCACCAGATACTGGGAGAAACCTGCTCCTTCAGCAGACTATGACTGTCCTCAGTGTAGAAAGAGATCCAGGACACTTCCTGTACTACATCCTGATGCCAGATCTAAACCATGTGCTGATATGACATGGCAGGTAGACAGGGAAACCCCTGTAGAACTCTGTGTGGATACCACTAGGTGGACCCCTGTAGAACTCTGTGTGGATACCACTAGGTGGACCCCTGTAGAACTCTGTGTGGATACCACTAGGTGGACCCCTATAGAACTCTGTGTGGATACCACTAGGTGGACCCCTATAGAACTCTGTGTGGATACCACTAGGTGGACCCCTGTAGAACTCTGTGTGGATACCACTAGGTGGACCCCTATAGAACTCTGTGTGGATACCACTAGGTGGACCCCTATAGAACTCTGTGTGGATACCACTAGGTGGAGGCCTATAGAACTCTGGACAGGGGAACTCTGTGTGGATACCACTAGGTGGACCCCTATAGAACTCTGTGTGGATACCACTAGGTGGACCCCTATAGAACTCTGTGTGGATACCACTAGGTGGACCCCTATAGAACTCTGTGTGGATACCACTAGGTGGACCCCTATAGAACTCTGTGTGGATACCACTAGGTGGACCCCTATAGAACTCTGTGTGGATACCACTAGGTGGACCCCTATAGAACTCTGTGTGGATACCACTAGGTGGACCCCTATAGAACTCTGTGTGGATACCACTAGGTGGACCCCTATAGAACTCTGGACAGGGGAACTCTGTGTGGATACCACTAGGTGGACCCCTATAGAACTCTGGACAGGGGAACTCTGTGTGGATACCACTAGGTGGACCCCTATAGAACTCTGTGGGGATACCACTAGGTGGACCCCTATAGAACTCTGTGTGGATACCACTAGGTGGACCCCTATAGAACTCTGTGTGGATACCACTAGGTGGACCCCTATAGAACTCTGTGTGGATACCACTAGGTGGACCCCTATAGAACTCTGTGTAGATACCACTAGGTGGACCCCTATGGAACTCTGTGTAGATACTACTAGGTGGACCCCTATAGAACTCTGTGTGGATACCACTAGGTGGACCCCTGTAGAACTCTGTGGGGATACCACTAGGTGGACCCCTGTAGAACTCTGTGTGGATACCACTAGGTGGACCCCTGTAGAACTCTGTGTGGATACCACTAGGTGGACCCCTATAGAACTCTGTGTAGATACTACTAGGTGGACCCCTATAGAACTCTGTGTGGATACCACTAGGTGGACCCCTGTAGAACTCTGTGTGGATACCACTAGGTGGACCCCTGTAGAACTCTGTGGGGATACCACTAGGTGGAGGCCTATAGAACTCTGTGGGGATACCACTAGGTGGACCCCTGTAGAACTCTGTGGGGATACCACTAGGTGGAGGCCTATAGAACTCTGTGTGGATACCACTAGGTGGACCCCTGTAGAACTCTGTGTGGATACCACTAGGTGGACCCCTGTAGAACTCTGTGGGGATACCACTAGGTGGACCCCTGTAGAACTCTGTGGGGATACCACTAGGTGGACCCCTATAGAACTCTGTGGGGATACCACTAGGTGGAGGCCTATAGAACTCTGTGGGGATACCACTAGGTGGACCCCTATAGAACTCTGTGTGGATACCACTAGGTGGACCCCTGTAGAACTCTGTGGGGATACCACTCGGTGGAGGCCTATAACTCTGTGTGGATACCACTAGGTGGACCCCTGTAGAACTCTGTGGGGATACCACTAGGTGGAGGCCTATAACTCTGTGTGGATACCACTAGGTGGACCCCTATAGAACTCTGTGGGGATACCACTCGGTGGAGGCCTATAACTCTGTGTGGATACCACTAGGTGGACCCCTGTAGAACTCTGTGGGGATACCACTAGGTGGACCCCTGTAGAACTCTGTGGGGATACCACTAGGTGGACCCCTGTAGAACTCTGTGTGGATACCACTAGGTGGACCCTGTAGAACTCTGTGTGGATACCACTAGGTGGACCCCTGTAGAACTCTGTGTGGATACCACTAGGTGGACCCCTGTAGAACTCTGTGGGGATACACCACTAGGTGGAGGCAGAGTGTCACTGTCACAACATGATTTATTACCACAACTTCAAGTTGTTGTTGAAATGGAACGGAATAGTCCCAAAGGTTTTAATGATCAGTGGAAAATAAGTTCACCTCAAATACTTACAATGATGTGACCTTTACGTGACCTTAACCCAAGTCTGGTATGAGGCTATTATTTCAGGGCCTTCAGAACATTCCATTTTATTTTCACAGAGAAAGGTAGAGCTAACCTGAAACAGGATACTTTTATCCTCATTGAAATGGGCATTGTGTTTTTCCCCTTTTGTGTAAAAATTTAAATCCCTACTGTAACTATGGCAACTAGGACCAGACATACTGAATTACTGTGTTGTTGTCTCTACAGCTGAACAACATGATGGAGGACCAGACATACTGAATTACTGTGTTGTTGTGTCTCTACAGCTGAACAACATGATGGAGGACCAGACATACTGAATTACTGTGTTGTTGTGTCTCTACAGCTGAACAACATGATGGAGGACCAGACATACTGAATTACTGTGTTGTTGCGTCTCTACAGCTGAACAACATGATGGAGGACCAGACATACTGAATTACTGTGTTGTTGTGTCTCTACAGCTGAACAACATGATGGATGACCAGACATACTGAATTACTGTGTTGTTGCGTCTCTACAGCTGAACAGCATGATGGAGGACCAGACATACTGAATTACTGTGTTGTTGTGTCTCTACAGCTGAACAACATGATGGAGGACCAGACATACTGAATTACTGTGTTGTTGCGTCTCTACAGCTGAACAACATGATGGAGGACCAGACATACTGAATTACTGTGTTGTTGTGTCTCTACAGCTGAACAGCATGATGGAGGACCAGACATACTGAATTACTGTGTTGTTGTGTCTCTACAGCTGAACAACATGATGGAGGACCAGACATACTGAATTACTGTGTTGTTGTGTCTCTACAGCTGAACAACATGATAGAGGACCAGACATACTGAATTACTGTGTTGTTGTGTCTCTACAGCTGAACCACATGATGGAGGACCAGACATACTGAATTACTGTGTTGTGTCTCTACAGCTGAACAACATGATGGAGGACCAGACATACTGAATTACTGTGTTGTTGTGTCTCTACAGCTGAACAACATGATGGAGGACCAGACATACTGAATTACTGTGTTGTTGTGTCTCTACAGCTGAACAACATGATGGAGGACCAGACATACTGAATTACTGTGTTGTTGTGTCTCTACAGCTGAACAACATGATGGAGGACCAGACATACTGAATTACTGTGTTGTTGTGTCTCTACAGCTGAACAACATGATGGAGGACCAGACATACTGAATTACTGTGTTGTTGTGTCTCTACAGCTGAACAACATGATGGAGGACCAGACATACTGAATTACTGTGTTGTGTCTCTACAGCTGAACAACATGGAGGACCAGACATACTGAATTACTGTGTTGTTGTGTCTCTACAGCTGAACAACATGATGGAGGACCAGACATACTGAATTACTGTGTTGTTGTCTCTACAGCTGAACAACATGATGGAGGACCAGACATACTGAATTACTGTGTCTCTACAGCTGAACAACATGATAGAGGACCAGACATACTGAATTACTGTGTTGTTGTGTCTCTACAGCTGAACAACATGATAGAGGACCAGACATACTGAATTACTGTGTTGTTGTGTCTCTACAGCTGAACAACATGATGGAGGACCAGACATACTGAATTACTGTGTTGTTGTGTCTCTACAGCTGAACAACATGATGGAGGACCAGACATACTGAATTACTGTGTTGTTGTCTCTACAGCTGAACAACATGATGGAGGACCAGACATACTGAATTACTGTGTTGTTGTCTCTACAGCTGAACAACATGATGGAGGACCAGACATACTGAATTACTGTGTTGTTGTGTCTCTACAGCTGAACAACATGATGGAGGACCAGACATACTGAATTACTGTGTTGTTGTGTCTCTACAGCTGAACAACATGATGGAGGACCAGACATACTGAATTACTGTGTTGTTGTGTCTCTACAGCTGAACAACATGATGGAGGACCAGACATACTGAATTACTGTGTTGTGTCTCTACAGCTGAACAACATGATGGAGGACCAGACATACTGAATTACTGTGTTGTGTCTCTACAGCTGAACAACATGATGGAGGACCAGACATACTGAATTACTGTGTTGTTGTGTCTCTACAGCTGAACAACATGATGGAGGACCAGACATACTGAATTACTGTGTTGTTGTGTCTCTACAGCTGAACAACATGATGGAGGACCAGACATACTGAATTACTGTGTTGTTGTGTCTCTACAGCTGAACAACATGATGGAGGACCAGACATACTGAATTACTGTGTTGTGTCTCTACAGCTGAACAACATGGAGGACCAGACATACTGAATTACTGTGTTGTTGTGTCTCTACAGCTGAACAACATGATGGAGGACCAGACATACTGAATTACTGTGTTGTTGTCTCTACAGCTGAACAACATGATGGAGGACCAGACATACTGAATTACTGTGTTGTTGTGTCTCTACAGCTGAACAACATGATGGAGGACCAGACATACTGAATTACTGTGTTGTTGTGTCTCTACAGCTGAACAACATGATGGAGGACCAGACATACTGAATTACTGTGTTGTTGTGTCTCTACAGCTGAACAACATGATGGAGGACCAGACATACTGAATTACTGTGTTGTTGTGTCTCTACAGCTGAACAACATGATGGAGGACCAGACATACTGAATTACTGTGTTGTTGTGTCTCTACAGCTGAACAACATGATGGAGGACCAGACATACTGAATTACTGTGTTGTTGTGTCTCTACAGCTGAACAACATGATGGAGGACCAGACATACTGAATTACTGTGTTGTTGTGTCTCTACAGCTGAACAACATGATGGAGGACCAGACATACTGAATTACTGTGTTGTGTCTCTACAGCTGAACAACATGATGGAGGACCAGACATACTGAATTACTGTGTTGTGTCTCTACAGCTGAACAACATGGAGGACCAGACATACTGAATTACTGTGTTGTTGTGTCTCTACAGCTGAACAACATGATGCAGGACCAGACATACTGAATTACTGTGTTGTTGTCTCTACAGCTGAACAACATGATGGAGGACCAGACATACTGAATTACTGTGTTGTTGTGTCTCTACAGCTGAACAACATGATAGAGGACCAGACATACTGAATTACTGTGTTGTGTCTCTACAGCTGAACAACATGATGGAGGACCAGACATACTGAATTACTGTGTTGTTGTGTCTCTACAGCTGAACAACATGATGGAGGACCAGACATACTGAATTACTGTGTTGTTGTGTCTCTACAGCTGAACAACATGATGGAGGACCAGACATACTGAATTACTGTGTTGTTGTGTCTCTACAGCTGAACAACATGATGGAGGACCAGACATACTGAATTACTGTGTTGTTGTGTCTCTACAGCTGAACAACATGATGGAGGACCAGACATACTGAATTACTGTGTTGTTGTCTCTACAGCTGAACAACATGATGGAGGACCAGACATACTGAATTACTGTGTTGTTGTGTCTCTACAGCTGAACAACATGATGGAGGACCAGACATACTGAATTACTGTGTTGTTGTGTCTCTACAGCTGAACAACATGATGGAGGACCAGACATACTGAATTACTGTGTTGTTGTGTCTCTACAGCTGAACAACATGATGGAGGACCAGACATACTGAATTACTGTGTTGTTGTGTCTCTACAGCTGAACAACATGATGGAGGACCAGACATACTGAATTACTGTGTTGTTGTCTCTACAGCTGAACAACATGATGGAGGACCAGACATACTGAATTACTGTGTTGTGTCTCTACAGCTGAACAACATGATGGAGGACCAGACATACTGAATTACTGTGTTGTTGTGTCTCTACAGCTGAACAACATGATGGAGGACCAGACATACTGAATTACTGTGTTGTTGTGTCTCTACAGCTGAACAACATGATGGAGGACCAGACAAACTGAATTACTGTGTTGTTGTCTCTACAGCTGAACAGCATGATGGAGGACCAGACATACTGAATTACTGTGTTGTTGTGTCTCTACAGCTGGACAACATGATGGAGGACCAGACATACTGAATTACTGTGTTGTTGTGTCTCTACAGCTGAACAACATGATGGAGGACCAGACATACTGAATTACTGTGTTGTTGTGTCTCTACAGCTGAACAACATGATGGAGGACCAGACATACTGAATTACTGTGTTGTTGTGTCTCTACAGCTGAACAACATGATGGAGGACCAGACATACTGAATTACTGTGTTGTTGTGTCTACAGCTGAACAACATGATGGAGGACCAGACATACTGAATTACTGTGTTGTTGTGTCTCTACAGCTGAACAACATGATGGAGGACCAGACATACTGAATTACTGTGTTGTTGTGTCTCTACAGCTGAACAACATGATGGAGGACCAGACATACTGAATTACTGTGTTGTTGTGTCTCTACAGCTGAACAACATGATGGAGGACCAGACATACTGAATTACTGTGTTGTTGTGTCTCTACAGCTGAACAACATGATGGAGGACCAGACATACTGAATTACTGTGTTGTTGTGTCTCTACAGCTGAACAACATGATGGAGGACCAGACATACTGAATTACTGTGTTGTTGTGTCTCTACAGCTGAACAACATGATGGAGGACCAGACATACTGAATTACTGTGTTGTTGTGTCTCTACAGCTGAACAACATGATGGAGGACCAGACATACTGAATTACTGTGTTGTTGTGTCTCTACAGCTGAACAACATGATGGAGGACCAGACATACTGAATTACTGTGTTGTTGTGTCTCTACAGCTGAACAACATGATGGAGGACCAGACATACTGAATTACTGTGTTGTTGTGTCTCTACAGCTGAACAACATGATGGAGGACCAGACATACTGAATTACTGTGTTGTTGTGTCTCTACAGCTGAACAACATGATGGAGGACCAGACATACTGAATTACTGTGTTGTTGTGTCTCTACAGCTGAACAACATGATGGAGGACCAGACATACTGAATTACTGTGTTGTTGTGTCTCTACAGCTGAACAACATGATGGAGGACCAGACATACTGAATTACTGTGTTGTTGTGTCTCTACAGCTGAACAACATGATGGAGGACCAGACATACTGAATTACTGTGTTGTTGTGTCTCTACAGCTGAACAACATGATGGAGGACCAGACATACTGAATTACTGTGTTGTTGTGTCTCTACAGCTGAACAACATGATGGAGGACCAGACATACTGAATTACTGTGTTGTTGTGTCTCTACAGCTGAACAACATGATGGAGGACCAGACATACTGAATTACTGTGTTGTTGTGTCTCTACAGCTGAACAACATGATGGAGGACCAGACATACTGAATTACTGTGTTGTTGTGTCTCTACAGCTGAACAACATGATGGAGGACCAGACATACTGAATTACTGTGTTGTTGTGTCTCTACAGCTGAACAACATGATGGAGGACCAGACATACTGAATTACTGTGTTGTTGTGTCTCTACAGCTGAACAACATGATGGAGGACCAGACATACTGAATTACTGTGTTGTTGTGTCTCTACAGCTGAACAACATGATGGAGGACCAGACATACTGAATTACTGTGTTGTTGTGTCTACAGCTGAACAACATGATGGAGGACCAGACATACTGAATTACTGTGTTGTTGTGTCTCTACAGCTGAACAACATGATGGAGGACCAGACATACTGAATTACTGTGTTGTTGTGTCTCTACAGCTGAACAACATGATGGAGGACCAGATACTGAATTACTGTGTTGTTGTGTCATACTGAATTACTGTGTTGTTGTGTCTCTACAGCTGAACAACATGATGGAGGACCAGACATACTGAATTACTGTGTTGTTGTGTCTCTACAGCTGAACAACATGATGGAGGACCAGACATACTGAATTACTGTGTTGTTGTGTCTCTACAGCTGAACAACATGATGGAGGACCAGACATACTGAATTACTGTGTTGTTGTGTCTCTACAGCTGAACAACATGATGGAGGACCAGACATACTGAATTACTGTGTTGTTGTGTCTCTACAGCTGAACAACATGATGGAGGACCAGACATACTGAATTACTGTGTTGTTGTGTCTCTACAGCTGAACAACATGATGGAGGACCAGACATACTGAATTACTGTGTTGTTGTCTCTACAGCTGAACAACATGATGGAGGACCAGACATACTGAATTACTGTGTTGTTGTGTCTCTACAGCTGAACAACATGATGGAGGACCAGACATACTGAATTACTGTGTTGTTGTGTCTCTACAGCTGAACAACATGATGGAGGACCAGACATACTGAATTACTGTGTTGTTGTGTCTCTACAGCTGAACAACATGATGGAGGACCAGACATACTGAATTACTGTGTTGTTGTGTCTCTACAGCTGAACAACATGATGGAGGACCAGACATACTGAATTACTGTGTTGTTGTGTCTCTACAGCTGAACAACATGATGGAGGACCAGACATACTGAATTACTGTGTTGTTGTGTCTCTACAGCTGAACAACATGATGGAGGACCAGACATACTGAATTACTGTGTTGTTGTGTCTCTACAGCTGAACAACATGATGGAGGACCAGACATACTGAATTACTGTGTTGTTGTCTCTACAGCTGAACAACATGATGGAGGACCAGACATACTGAATTACTGTGTTGTTGTCTCTACAGCTGAACAGCATGATGGATGACCAGACATACTGAATTACTGTGTTGTGTCTCTACAGCTGAACAGCATGATGGAGGACCAGACATACTGAATTACTGTGTTGTTGTGTCTCTACAGCTGAACAACATGATGGAGGACCAGACATACTGAATTACTGTGTTGTTGTCTCTACAGCTGAACAACATGATGGAGGACCAGACATACTGAATTACTGTGTTGTTGTGTCTCTACAGCTGAACAACATGATGGAGGACCAGACATACTGAATTACTGTGTTGTTGTCTCTACAGCTGAACAACATGATGGAGGACCAGACATACTGAATTACTGTGTTGTTGTGTCTCTACAGCTGAACAACATGATGGAGGACCAGACATACTGAATTACTGTGTTGTTGTGTCTCTACAGCTGAACAACATGATGGAGGACCAGACATACTGAATTACTGTGTTGTGTCTCTACAGCTGAACAACATGATGGAGGACCAGACATACTGAATTACTGTGTTGTTGTGTCTCTACAGCTGAACAACATGATGGAGGACCAGACATACTGAATTACTGTGTTGTTGTGTCTCTACAGCTGAACAACATGATGGAGGACCAGACATACTGAATTACTGTGTTGTTGTGTCTCTACAGCTGAACAACATGATGGAGGACCAGACATACTGAATTACTGTGTTGTTGTGTCTCTACAGCTGAACAACATGATGGAGGACCAGACATACTGAATTACTGTGTTGTTGTGTCTCTACAGCTGAACAACATGATGGAGGACCAGACATAATTACTGTGTTGTTGTCTCTAAGCTGAACAACATGATGGAGGACCAGACATACTGAATTACTGTGTTGTCTGTGTCTACAGCTGAACAACATGATGGAGGACCAGACATACTGAATTACTGTGTTGTTGTCTCTACAGCTGAACAACATGATGGAGGACCAGACATACTGAATTACTGTGTTGTTGTGTCTCTACAGCTGAACAACATGATGGAGGACCAGACATACTGAATTACTGTGTTGTTGTGTCTCTACAGCTGAACAACATGATGGAGGACCAGACATACTGAATTACTGTGTTGTTGTGTCTCTACAGCTGAACAACATGATGGAGGACCAGACATACTGAATTACTGTGTTGTTGTCTCTACAGCTGAACAACATGATGGAGGACCAGACATACTGAATTACTGTGTTGTTGTGTCTCTACAGCTGAACAACATGATGGAGGACCAGACATACTGAATTACTGTGTTGTTGTGTCTCTACAGCTGAACAACATGATGGAGGACCAGACATACTGAATTACTGTGTTGTTGTCTCTACAGCTGAACAACATGATGGAGGACCAGACATACTGAATTACTGTGTTGTTGTGTCTCTACAGCTGAACAACATGATGGAGGACCAGACATACTGAATTACTGTGTTGTTGTGTCTCTACAGCTGAACAACATGATGGAGGACCAGACATACTGAATTACTGTGTTGTTGTGTCTCTACAGCTGAACAACATGATGGAGGACCAGACATACTGAATTACTGTGTTGTTGTGTCTCTACAGCTGAACAACATGATAGGACCAGACATACTGAATTACTGTGTTGTTGTGTCTCTACAGCTGAACAACATGATGGAGGACCAGACATACTGAATTACTGTGTTGTTGTGTCTCTACAGCTGAACAACATGATGGAGGACCAGACATACTGAATTACTGTGTTGTTGTGTCTCTACAGCTGAACAACATGATGGAGGACCAGACATACTGAATTACTGTGTTGTTGTGTCTCTACAGCTGAACAACATGATGGAGGACCAGACATACTGAATTACTGTGTTGTTGTGTCTCTACAGCTGAACAACATGATGGAGGACCAGACATACTGAATTACTGTGTTGTTGTGTCTCTACAGCTGAACAACATGATGGAGGACCAGACATACTGAATTACTGTGTTGTTGTGTCTCTACAGCTGAACAGCATGATGGAGGACCAGACATACTGAATTACTGTGTTGTTGTGTCTCTACAGCTGAACAACATGATGGAGGACCAGACATACTGAATTACTGTGTTGTTGTGTCTCTACAGCTGAACAACATGATGGAGGACCAGACATACTGAATTACTGTGTTGTTGTCTCTACAGCTGAACAACATGATGGAGGACCAGACATACTGAATTACTGTGTTGTTGTGTCTCTACAGCTGAACAACATGATGGAGGACCAGACATACTGAATTACTGTGTTGTTGTGTCTCTACAGCTGAACAACATGATGGAGGACCAGACATACTGAATTACTGTGTTGTTGTGTCTCTACAGCTGAACAACATGGAGGACCAGACATACTGAATTACTGTGTTGTTGTGTCTCTACAGCTGAACAACATGATGGAGGACCAGACATATTGAATTACTGTGTTGTTGTGTCTCTACAGCTGAACAACATGATGAGGACCAGACATACTGAATTACTGTGTTGTTGTGTCTCTACAGCTGAACAACATGATGGAGGACCAGACATACTGAATTACTGTGTTGTTGTCTCTACAGCTGAACAACATGATGGAGGACCAGACATACTGAATTACTGTGTTGTTGTGTCTCTACAGCTGAACAACATGATGGAGGACCAGACATACTGAATTACTGTGTTGTTGTCTCTACAGCTGAACAACATGATGGAGGACCAGACATACTGAATTACTGTGTTGTTGTGTCTCTACAGCTGAACAACATGATGGAGGACCAGACATACTGAATTACTGTGTTGTTGTGTCTCTACAGCTGAACAACATGATGGAGGACCAGACATACTGAATTACTGTGTTGTTGTGTCTCTACAGCTGAACAACATGATGGAGGACCAGACATACTGAATTACTGTGTTGTTGTGTCTCTACAGCTGAACAACATGATGGAGGACCAGACATACTGAATTACTGTGTTGTTGTGTCTCTACAGCTGAACAACATGATAGAGGACCAGACATACTGAATTACTGTGTTGTTGTGTCTCTACAGCTGAACAACATGATGGAGGACCAGACATACTGAATTACTGTGTTGTGTCTCTACAGCTGGACAACATGATGGAGGACCAGACATACTGAATTACTGTGTTGTTGTGTCTCTACAGCTGAACAACATGATGGAGGACCAGACATACTGAATTACTGTGTTGTTGTGTCTCTACAGCTGAACAACATGATGGAGGACCAGACATACTGAATTACTGTGTTGTTGTTTCTACAGCTGAACAACATGATGGAGGACCAGACATACTGAATTACTGTGTTGTTGTGTCTACAGCTGAACAACATGATGGAGGACCAGACATACTGAATTACTGTGTTGTTGTGTCTCTACAGCTGAACAACATGATGGAGGACCAGACATACTGAATTACTGTGTTGTTGTGTCTCTACAGCTGAACAACATGATGGAGGACCAGACATACTGAATTACTGTGTTGTTGTGTCTCTACAGCTGAACAACATGATGGAGGACCAGACATACTGAATTACTGTGTTGTTGTCTCTACAGCTGAACAACATGATGGAGGACCAGACATACTGAATTACTGTGTTGTTGTGTCTCTACAGCTGAACAACATGATGGAGGACCAGACATACTGAATTACTGTGTTGTTGTGTCTCTACAGCTGAACAACATGATGGAGGACCAGACATACTGAATTACTGTGTTGTTGTGTCTCTACAGCTGAACAACATGATGGAGGACCAGACATACTGAATTACTGTGTTGTTGTCTCTACAGCTGAACAACATGATGGAGGACCAGACATACTGAATTACTGTGTTGTTGTCTCTACAGCTGAACAACATGATGGAGGACCAGACATACTGAATTACTGTGTTGTTGTGTCTCTACAGCTGAACAACATGATGGAGGACCAGACATACTGAATTACTGTGTTGTTGTGTCTCTACAGCTGAACAACATGATGGAGGACCAGACATACTGAATTACTGTGTTGTTGTGTCTCTACAGCTGAACAACATGATGGAGGACCAGACATACTGAATTACTGTGTTGTTGTGTCTCTACAGCTGAACAACATGATGGAGGACCAGACATACTGAATTACTGTGTTGTTGTGTCTCTACAGCTGAACAACATGATGGAGGACCAGACATACTGAATTACTGTGTTGTTGTGTCTCTACAGCTGAACAACATGATGGAGGACCAGACATACTGAATTACTGTGTTGTTGTGTCTCTACAGCTGAACAACATGATGGAGGACCAGACATACTGAATTACTGTGTTGTTGTGTCTACAGCTGAACAACATGATGGAGGACCAGACATACTGAATTACTGTGTTGTTGTGTCTCTACAGCTGAACAACATGATGGAGGACCAGACATACTGAATTACTGTGTTGTTGTCTCTACAGCTGAACAACATGATGGAGGACCAGACATACTGAATGACTGTGTTGTTGTGTCTCTACAGCTGAACAACATGATGGAGGACCAGACATACTGAATTACTGTGTTGTTGTGTCTCTACAGCTGAACAACATGATGGAGGACCAGACATACTGAATTACTGTGTTGTTGTGTCTCTACAGCTGAACAACATGATGGAGGACCAGACATACTGAATTACTGTGTTGTTGTGTCTCTACAGCTGAACAACATGATGGAGGACCAGACATACTGAATTACTGTGTTGTTGTCTCTACAGCTGAACAACATGATGGAGGACCAGACATACTGAATTACTCTGTTGTTGTGTCTCTACAGCTGAACAACATGATGGAGGACCAGACATACTGAATTACTGTGTTGTTGTGTCTCTACAGCTGAACAACATGATGGAGGACCAGACATACTGAATTACTGTGTTGTTGTGTCTACAGCTGAACAACATGATGGATGACCAGACATACTGAATTACTGTGTTGTTGTGTCTCTACAGCTGAACAACATGATGGAGGACCAGACATACTGAATTACTGTGTTGTTGTGTCTCTACAGCTGAACAACATGATGGAGGACCAGACATACTGAATTACTGTGTTGTTGTGTCTACAGCTGAACAACATGATGGATGACCAGACATACTGAATTACTGTGTTGTTGTCTCTACAGTATTGGGCCTAAAGCCTACTGCATTGGGCCTAAAGCCTACTGCATTGGGCCTAAAGCCTACTGCATTGGGCCTAAAGCCTACTGCATTGGGCCTAAAGCCTACTGCATTGGGCCTAAAGCCTACTGCATTGGGCCTAAAGCCTACTGTATTGGGCCTAAAGCCTACTGCATTGGGCCTAAAGCCTACTGCATTGGGCCTAAAGCCTACTGCATTGGGCCTAAAGCCTACTGCACAAACCTCATTGCTACCAGAACTGTTTTGAATAGGTTAATGTTGCAGAAACTGTCTTGTTTTGTTTTTTAAAATCTTGAGTGTTAGACCTCGGCTTCCATTTTGACTCAATGTGATCTTGATTCCAGAAAAGGTTGGTGACCCCCGATGTAAAGGATCTGAGGGTTGTGATTCTCTTGATTCCAGAAAAGGTTGGTGACCCCTGATCTAAAGGATCTGAGGGTTGTGATTCTATTGATTCCAGAAAAGGTTGGTGACCCTTGATGTAAAGGATCTGAGGGTTGTGATTCTCTTGATTCCAGAAAAGGTTGGTGACCCCTGATCTAAAGGATCTGAGGGTTGTGATTCTCTTGATTCCAGAAAAGGTTGGTGACCCCTGATCTAAAGGATCTGAGGGTTGTGATTCTCTTGATTCCAGAAAAGGTTGGTGACCCCTGATGTAAAGGATCTGAGGGTTGTGATTCTCTTGATTCCAGAAAAGGTTGGTGACCCCTGATCTAAAGGATCTGAGGGTTGTGATTCTCTTGATTCCAGAAAAGGTTGGTGACCCCTGATCTAAAGGATCTGAGCGTTGTGATTCTCTTGATTCCTGTGTTTGTTTCAAATCTAAAAACAAAAAAAGTATTTATGGTGAAGACAATAAGAAGAGGCAACACCCAGAAGAGTCAAAAGGTGATGTTCAACTATAGTAACCGTTTTCCTTCACTACTGCCAGTAATGTGGAGGCCAGGGTGGGACCCCACAGACTGTATCCTGAGTCCTGAACAGATCCGCCAAGACAATAAGTGGTAGCTGAGTAGCTCAAGGTCTGCCAAAGGTAGACTAGACAAAACACTCCCTCTCAGAGTCCACATGGGCCTGATGGGATGTGGTCAACGGGTTTGGGCTGATTACTTCAGATTTGTAATCAGATTAAATGACAAAGTCATTAGTAAATTAGTAACGTAAACAGATTACTTGGGTTACTTCTTTGGTAAGCCAGCATCTGCCTCAGTTTACACAGACCTGTCTGCAAAGACAAAACATGTACCTGACGGACAGGTAGACTTGAATGTAGGCCCACTCATTTCCACAGAAACTAGACATTTAGCGGAGTAGCTGATGTCATCCCTGTGCTTGATGGGAAGTGAACAGGGTGGAGCTGTGTTGACTAATAATAAAAAGTCCTCTTGTCAAAAATATCCTGGTGAAATGTTTGATTCTCTGGTCCTCAGTACGTGGGGTCAGCCTATGAAGAGGTTTTACAATAACATGGCAGGCCTATTTTATTTGTTACCTTTATTTAACCAGGCAAGTCAGTTAAGAACAAATTCTTATTTTCAATGATGGCCTGGGAACAGTGGGTTACCTGCCTGTCCAGGGGCAGAACGACAGATTTGTACCTTGTCAGCTTGGGGATTTGAACATGAAACCTTTTGGTTACTGGTCCAACGCACCCCCCCCCAGGTAAAGGAGGTGGAGGGGGTAGAGGAGGCAGAGGAGGTAGATGAGTAGAGGGTCGAGGGGGTAGAAGCCGCCCCTATATCACTGGCCTAGAAAGAAAAACAACTCTTGAAATGAACTACCGTTGCTTTATATTATGGGTCTATACAGAGACTACTGGATTACACATGACGTTCCTTTATATTATGGGTCTATACAGAGACTACTGGATTACACATGACGTTCCTTTATATTATGGGTCTATACAGAGACTACTGGATTACACATGACGTTGCTTTATATTATGGGTCTATACAGAGACTACTGGATTACACATGACGTTGCTTTATATTATGGGTCTATACAGAGACTACTGGATTACACATGACATTCCTTTATATTATGGGTCTATACAGAGACTACTGGAGTACACATGACGTTCCTTTATATTATGGGTCTATACAGAGACTACTGGATTACACATGACGTTGTGTGAGTGGTTGCCATGACACTACAGTCACCTGAGTGGAGACTACTGGATTACACATGACGTTGTGTGAGTGGTTGCCATGACACTACAGTCACCTGAGTGGAGACTACTGGATTACACATGACGTTGTGTGAGTGGTTGCCATGACACTACAGTCACCCGAGTGGAGACTACTGGATTACACATGACGTTGTGTGAGTGGTTGCCATGACACTACAGTCACCTGAGTGGAGACTACTCTCAGCAACAAGTGAGTTAACCTTTTACTGCAGGGGATAAATCAGGGTCACACAGTGTGTTTTCTGGGTCGTCTTAAACAAATTCACTTTGAAACAAAGTGTACACCTCACACACATCGTTATGGGCTTAAACAAGACGACACCTCGTCCATGTCAGATATACAGTAGAGTTTAAATGTATTCAAGTTTGAGTTTGCATCCCAATATTAAACTTTGTATACATCACAGAATACAGTCATTTAAAAAGACAGTTTGCCATAGAAACACGGGGGGTTAAATAAAGAAGTGTTCATTATTAAATTGTGGAAAATTCCACCCATGAGGCCACTAGAGGGCGATTTGGTCATTTGACGGCAGGAAAGCGATACCTCAAGGCTTCTACATTGTTTCAGAGTGGAACGGTGCGGAAGACTCAGGTATACTGTCTGCTTCCTGCCCACTTGAGCCCCCAAGGTCGCAAGGACAGATTGAATAGGCATCAGAACAATGGGAAATGATACCTACTGTCCACTAAAGCTGTGAATTCCTCTGAGATGTGTCACAACGCTGAGTCTGACGAAAACTTCAGGATGTCTGTTCTTTCTGGCAGCAGCGCAGGAAAAGTCAGCTGGTAGCAGTTTTATTCTACACCGAACTCAAATATAAACGTAACATGTAAAGTGTTGGTTCCCATGTTTCAAGAGCTGAAATAAAATATCCCAGAATTGTTCCATAAACTAAAAAAAAAGCGTATTTCTCTAAAATGTTGTTGCACACATTTATTTTCAAATCCCTGTTAGTGAGAATTTGTCCTTTGCCAAGATAATCCATCCACCTGTCAGGTGTGGCATATCAAGAAGCTGATTAAACACCATGATCATTATACAGGTGCTGGAGACAATAAAAGGCCACTCTAAAAATGAATCAGGTCTCTGCATATAAATACTTAGGGATATGATTGGATGATGAACTGTCTATTAAAATGCATATTGATGAACTTTGTAAACGGCTAAAAATCAAGCTAGGCTTCCTCTATAGAAACAGGGCATGTTTGTCCTCTACAAATAGAAGACTAATTGTGCAAGCTACTTTTATGTCTGTTATAGATTATGGGGATATTATTTACATGCGCACGCTACGGCATCAACACTTAAATCGCTGGATGCTACTTATCGTTGCGCACTTAGGTTTATTACGGGTGCTAGATGCAGAACTCACCGCTGTGTTTTATATCATAATGTGGGTTGGACTTCGCTGTCCGTGAGACGAGAACAACATGCTCTCTCGTGTTGTCTATAAAGCACTTCTGAATAATCTACTTTCTTATTTATCATCACTCATCAATATTATAATTATAATTCCTAACACCAGGTCTCAAGCATTGGATTACACTCGAGGCCCATGTGGTTTCCACAGAGTTGGGTATGGCTGCCTTTTCCTGTTACGCTCCTTGCCTGTGGAATAGTCTGCAGACTAAACTTCAACCTGAGACTCTTGTCCCCCTGTTGCCCATTATAAATATTTATTGTAGCATTTTTATTTTTGTGTTGCTTGTAACTGTTTCGGGTAAAGTTATTGTGCTGTTAGTAGAATAACCTGTGTGGAAATCAAATCTGTCGTTGTATTTTTATTTATTTGTATGATCTGTGATGGTTTTGTTTTGTCGTGTTTAGTTTTTTAATCATTGTACCTAAACTGTATGTATAAACATGTATACGTAGGGCCCAGCTGTAAAAGAGGTCTGTCTGTGTTCCTTGTAAAGTAAAGGAATAATAATGATAAAATGTGCAGTTTTGCCACACAACACAATGCCACAGAGTTTTGCCACACAACACAATGCCACAGAGTTTTGCCACACAACACAATGCCACAGAGTTTTGTGGGAGACTGCAATTGGCATGTTGACTTCAGGAATGTCCACCAGAGCTGTTGTTAACCTGTTAGACCTATAGGGGCAGTATTTCATTTTTGGATAAAAAGACGTGCCCGTTTTTAGCGCAATATTTTGTCACGAAAAGATGCTCGACTATGCTTGGAATTGATAGTTTTGGAAAGAAGACACTCTGACTCTACCATAAGCTGCCTCCAACGTAGTTTTAGAGAATTTGGCAGTGCGTCCAACCAGCCTCACAACCGTCAACGTTGTGAACAGAGGTCCCCATGGTGGTGGTGGGGTTATGGTATGGGCAGACGGTGGGGTTATGGTATGGGCAGACGGTGGGGTTATGGTATGGTGTTTACTGATGTAAACAGAGGTCCCCATGGTGACGGAGGGGTTATGGTATGGGCAGACATAAGCTAAGGACAACGAACACCATTGCATTTTATCGATGGCACGTTGAATGCACAGAGATACCGTGACCACATCCTGAGGCCCATTGTTGTGCCATTCATCCAACCACCATCACCTCATGTTTCAGCATGATAATGCACAGCCCCATGCTGCAAGGATCTGTACACAATTCCTGGAAGCGTAAACTGTTCCAGTTCTTCCATTGCCTGCATACTCGCCAGGGTGACATACCCGTTGAGCATGTTTGGGATGTTCGGGATAGGCTTGTAGGACAGGATGTCCAGTTCCAACCAATATCCAACATATTCACACAACCATCGAAGAGGAGTGGGACAACATTTCACAGGCCACAATCAACAGCCTGATCACAGGCTTACAGTCATGTGTGCATACATTCTACGTATGGGTGGTCCCGGGACTCGAACCCACTACCCTGGCGTTACAAGCGCCATGCTCTACCAACTGTGCTACAGAAGGACAACATTTCACAGGCCACAATCAACAGCCTGATCAACTCTATTCAAATGAGATGAGTTGTGCTGCACGAGGCCAGATGGTCTCACCAGATACTGACTGGTTTTCTGATCCACGCCGCTACCTTTTGTTCTGTGACCAAAAGATGCGTATCTGTCTGTATTCCCAGTCATGTCAAATCCACAGATTAAGGCCTAATTCATTTATTTCAATTGACTGATTTCCTTATATGAACAGTAACTCAGTAAAATCTTTGACATTGTTGCATCACTAGGTTAATATGTTTTTTGGTATGGCTTATTTAGGCCTAATTATTGTAAACAGTTGGGGGATGGGTAATGTAGTGCTTGACTCTTGGTTACTTGACTCTTGGTTAACAGTGTTGGGGGATGGGTAATGTAGTCTTGACTCTTGGTTAACAGTGTTGGGGGATGGGTAATGTAGTCTTGACTCTTGGTTGACAGTGTTGGGGGATGGGTAATGTAGTCTTGACTCTTGGTTAACAGTGTTGGGGGATGGGTAATGTAGTCTTGACTCTTGGTTAACAGTGTTGGGGGATGGGTAATGTAGTCTTGACTCTTGGTTAACAGTGTTGGGGGATGGGTAATGTAGTCTTGACTCTTGGTTAACAGTGTTGGGGGATGGGTAATGTAGTCTTGACTCTTGGTTAACAGTGTTGGGGGATGGGTAATGTTAACAGTCTTGACTCTTGGTTGACAGTGTTGTGGGATGGGTAATGAAGTCTTGACTCTTGGTTAACAGTGTTGGAGGATGGGTAATGAAGTCTTGACTCTTGGTTGACAGTGTTGGGGGATGGGTAATGTAGTCTTGACTCTTGGTTAACAGTGTTGGGGGATGGGTAATGTAGTCTTGACTCTTGGTTAACAGTGTTGGGGGATGGGTAATGTAGTCTTGACTCTTGGTTAACAGTGTTGGGGGATGGGTAATGTAGTCTTGACTCTTGGTTAACAGTGTTGGAGGATGGGTAATGTAGTCTTGATTCTTGGTTGACAGTGTTGGAGGATGGGTAATGTAGTCTTGACTCTTGGTTAACAGTGTTGGAGGATGGGTAATGTATTGATGCTCGAGTGCTAATTCAACATAAATGGACAAGAAAAGTTCTAAGCCATCAGGGAAAAGAGGAAAGAGGAGAAACGCGCTGAAGATAAAGGTATGCAGCTCCTTAAAAAACCACAGACACAGGTAGGCTCGTGGTTGGGCCAGTATCCGATAAGTTGCTGAATCGAATCACCGAGCAGACAAGGTAGTAAATTAATAGTGTAATAATTTGATTATATATATTTGTTTCTATTTGACTTTGTTACTTGTTTTTTAGCATTTATGAGGCGTATTTTTGTATATATTTTTATATTTATATAGTTTTAAATGTTATGATTATTTATTTGTGTCGTTCCAAATGTCGGGGGGTTCGCACCCAGGAAACGATACAAGCTAGAACCAACCGCAACTGATTATTGTACATTGCATCATCGAGGACAGCCTATGACAAATGTCATCTGACAATGTTAATATCATTATTTAGCCTAGACCCATTGCAACATATTTTGTAATAGGTTATGTTACGTTTCCAAAATGGCCAGCGATTGTTACATTATTCTAGATTTATTGCGGTCTGATATCCTGTAGCGCTGCATGTGCAAAACCCGGGCCGTTCTGTTCCCATGGAGACAAATTCGCAAGGGACCTCTGACGAGAAACTATACAGGCAACCGGGCTTTATATGGTAAACCTAATCTTGATAATTCTCTATGTATTATGAAGTAGTTTAGATTAAGTGAACACGAGTCCTGGGGATTACAATAATGACAAGGGGGATGTTTGTTTGACGGCTTGTCTGTAGGCAAACTGATTGGATAATATTGGTGCCGGAGAGATTCGTCCTATCCAGTGCTGTGACTGGGCTTGATGGCTTTCTGCCAGGCAGACCGGCTAATGAAAGTTGAGAGCAAGAGAGGCGATTGAATCCTCCGGTGTTCTCCGGGATTTGATTTGACAGCGTTTTTGAAAGAACTGCGAGTTCACGCAACGCCACCTGATTGAGAGGCATATGTTTTCTCTCTGCACACATCCCGTGGTACCGCGGGCGACTTAACGCGTTCTGTGTTGACGCCCGGACATGGACACCGGAAAACATTGGTGATGCCGCGCGGTTTTAGGGTAATTGTGAAAAGTGATATAATCGTATTCATGGTAAATTAGTTATGCTAACACCCACTGACTTCATCGACATGATAATGGTAAAATATCTCGCCGGGTTTTGACGGGCTGACCAGGGACACTCCAGGTAGGAAACGGGATTTGTGTAGGATAGGTTACAGCCATTATGCATTTATTTTATGATCAGTGTGAGTGCCACATTGCTTATCTGTTCAAATCTATTTCAATGTACAATTGCATATGACTTTATTACAGCTATAGCAATAGACTGTGCATCCGTGTTATTATCCTATCTACCATGTATATGCTAGGTAGTCTTTGAGGCTAATTGGTGATTTAATTTTTTTGTAATTATATATTTTTATTTCACCTTTATTTAGCCAGGTAAGATAGTTGAGAACAAGTTCTCATTTACAACTGCGACCGGGCCAAGATAAAGCAAAGCAGTGCGACACAAACAACAAGATAGTTATAATTTTTCATGATGGCCATAAAAAATAACAGGTAAATGTTGCATAATTTTAGAAATGTCTGGAACTCACCTTTCTGAGAATTTTTTTTTGAAATTGCCGAGGTTTGGAATACATGGAATAAACAAACGTACAGTCAATAACACCATAGAACGACAATAAATAGCCCGTAGTACTGACGTCATTACAATGTAGCAAATTAACACTGGACTGATAGATGATGATGTGCAGTAGAGATACTGGTGCTGAAAAGTGAGTGAGTTGAGACAAAGAAAGGTGGATCTCTTATACACACTTTATGCATTGGTAGAAAGGATCTGTCTAATAGCCTATTTTGGGGGTATTCCTGGAAAACATTTACTCAAGTTGATCCATTTACAATATATCTTCAGCCAATGAGGCTGCTTTGCTTTGTCCCTCTGCATCCATTATCAGTGGCTGTTTAGACACAGAGCCAATACCACAGCCAGGGCTGCAGCTGCCTCTGAGTAACTAACAACACCAGACCTCTCTCTCTACCTCTCTCTACCTCTCTCTCTCTACCTCTCTCTCTACCTCTCTCTCTACATCTCTCTACACCTCTCTAC